>NW_026706264.1:0-228470 GCF_029867415.1 Vicia villosa
CGTACTTCAACAGGGGCAACTCCATTCTCGTTAGTCTACGGTATGGAAGCAGTTCTCCCAATCGAAATCCAGATTCCTTCCTTAAGGATCATGAAAGAAGCCGATCTAGACGAAGACGATTGGATTCAAACTCGATTCGACCAAATACACTTGATCGATGAGGAAAGACTTGCAGCTATCTGTCATGGCCAGCTATACCAAAAGCGCATGATCAAAGCATTCAACAAGAAAGTCAAAAGTCAAGCATACCAAACTGGTGGCTTGGTTATCAAACGCATCATCTTACCACAAGGTGATCCCAGAGGCAAATGGACCCCCACCTACGAGGGACCATTCATAATCAAGAAAATATTCTCCGGCGGTGCCATGTTGCTTACCACCATGGATGGCGAGGATTTCCCACACCCTGTGAATGCGGACATAGTCAAAAAGTACTTTGCTTAAAAAAAAAAAATACAGCTCGCTAAGTTGAAAACCTGAAAGGGCAACTTAGGCAAAAATGAGCGTCTCGGTGGATTGAAAACCCGAAAGGGCGATCCAGGCAAAAATTAGAGACAAAACAAATACAATCCCGGTAGGCTGAAAACCTGAAAGGGCAGCCTAGGCAAAAATTAGGGAATAAAGCATACAACTATGTCCCGCTCAGCTGCCTACTCACCGACAAGGTTCAACACCTCAAAGACACCGATCAGTCCAATCACTTTCTTCCAACAAGTGAGGGATGAGATGCTCGAAGACAGATTGGCAATAGCAGAATTGAAACTTGACTGGATCGTTCTCACATAGCTATTTCTTTTCATAAATACTTTTCAAAACTTTCTGACAATTTCCTACTTCTAGGATTGTTGTCTCCCTATACTAATCCGCCTATCACGGCACCTTTTCAAAAATCAATGCAGCTTATAACTAACATTTTCATTTTTTCTGTTTTGAATACGCGAGCATCCCAATGATATTTTGAATGAACATATGCATTTGAATATGATTGATGTTTACCAGGAAAAACAGGAATAGCATTCCGGACATGTCCCAATTATTTGGACATTATCCAAAACCAGCATCAGAAGGAAGTTTCCCCAATGGAGACACATTCCTCAACAAATCCCTCAAAAAGATTTTTCTTTCGAAAGAAGTCTTGTTCCCCAGCAGGGTTGTTCCAGATTACTGTCTTCAGAAGGTGTGATCTCCGCACCCAAACTTGGTCAGATAGTGCATCGGAGGATTATGCATCTTCCTCATTCCCACTCCAAAGGGCGTCACAGTCCGAACTCTCAAAACTACTGTTCATCCCCGAGCAGTAATCAAAGATCCTTCAATAGAATATCCTGGTTCTCAAAGAATTTCCCCAACCCAGGGTACTCAAGCGAGACAGAAGATCATCAACAACCACGATGCCTTCACTTCCAAATGGCTAGCAGGGATTTATTTTCCCAATCACAATGCCTTCATTTCTTGACGACTAAGCTGGGATTTATTTTCCCAATCAGGAGCTTGACACGCTCTAAGCTGCATAAACCATGCATCACATTCACACTCATATTCACATTCACAATCATGCATCATACGCATATTCATACACAACATAACTTGCATATTTCTCCTCTAGCTCGAGGATCTCATATCATACATGCATCATAGACATCGCATATTATTAACTTGATTTTTCAGGTAGACAGATGTCTTCAGCAAAGATGTTCTCACTCACATGCAGTGTTCATCCTGAATCTTATTCAGACAAGCAGTCCTTTCAGATACAATCAAACCAAAGATTCACTCTGAAGAACTCTCATTCTCAACTCATTTATCATCTAACATTACAGATCTAAGGCGAAACCTCAGACGGTTCCAGAACGATCTAACATTGCAGATCTAAGGCGAAACCTCAGACGGTTCCAGAACGATCTAACATTGCAGATCTAAGGCGAAACCTCAGACGGTTCCAGAACGATCTAACATTGCAGATCTAAAGTGATACCTCAAACGGTTCCACAATGATCAACTTTCAAATCCTTCATCAAGATATAATCAACAGATTCATTCTGATGAACAAACCATCAACACATTGTCCAGGTGGCATCCGAAAGCCCATCTCAGGTAATGTTTCAATCTGCCAACAACATTTCACAGACAACATTCAAATGCAACTTCCAACATCTCTGCTGATCAAGGTAAGTGCAAATTTTCAGGGCATCTATTTATTCAATCATCTTCTACCCTCAGATTTCAGACAATCTCTTCAGGTTTAAGAAGATTGAATAGGGGCAACTGTTATACCCCAAAATTTGCCCACTTCTTTTTTCAGGAAAGTTTCAATATGAAAATTAAGAGTCTCATATAAACATGGATTTTTTCAAAATATCCTGACATATGAAGAACTTGGTTTTCAGAATTTTTCTTACACAGTAACTTGGCTTACAGTGGAATTTATTCTTACGCAAACGCCAAATACTGTTCTTTACTTCACAAATACTATTTATTTATTTTACAGATAAATAGTACTAACACAGTTCATGCAGGGTTAAATCTTTTTGCAGGCGCAAAAGCAGGAAACTCACACTGTACTGGTAACAATTGTTTTTGTTTTCCCACTAACTTTTGTGCTATATTCCATTATTTTCAAAATCTTTTCAAATCTATCCTTTCAAATTCAAATCTCAACTTTATTCTATCCATCTCTCTTTTCCCAACAATACCTTACACTTTCTTTCAAATCTCACTACCACTCAAATTTCCTTTTGTACGGAATCACATCATTCCCCAACGTCTCTATCATCTTTCCATTCTATAAATACCTCTCATTCTTCCCACAAATCTCACATCAAATTCTAAATCATCTTTCAAATTTCTACTTCATCATCCATTTTCTTTCTTCTTTCCTAGCAAGAATGGCAAAATGGATAGAGACACTGTTTCTTACAGTCATCACCATTGCTACGGTGATCATGACTTTCTTCTGCCTACACAGTCCTGAGAAGTGTGGACCTGCAATGGTTGCATTCCCAATCCTCTACATGTTATTGATCATAGCATGGTTCATCAACCGTCATTTTTAAAGTTTGCCGTGTTTCTTATTTTCTTAAACGTACCGTCTATTCGTCGTACTGTTCAATAGTATGTAATATTTATACTGTCAGTATTAAATGTTGTACTATTTGTCATAATATTGCTTAATTACTAAGATAATATTTTGTGTGTTTCTGCCAGTCAAATATTTCTATTTCTGTGCATTTAACAATTTTCAGGTTATTATCGGTAATTTTGCCCGCATACCGTAAATATCAGTTATTTATTATGTTTCTGTTTTCTAACAAGTCATGTAAATAAATTTTCATGCTTCACACCAAACAAAAACAAAAATAACAACAAAAAAAAAAAGAAAATTAACTTTGACGGTTGATTTTTCACTTTAACTGCTGCTTCAGTACACGAACAGTCGGTTGACAGACAAACTGCAGACAGTACAATTCACAGTGATTTGTACAATCAATCAAATCAATCATTCACAATTCAAATTTCCAAGATTTTTGTGTTAGAAGTCTTCTGAATATCACATGATTAGCAGAAACTCAACACTGCACAAAAATCAGGTACGCTTAACTGCCTCCTATACAGACAGTCCCTAATCAGGGTTTTTCTTGTTTTAACAGGAGCAACAAGTTTTGAGAGCTCAAATGGATTTCATATACATCCATACATCTCAAAGTACCATCATACAAATTTTCAAACTTCAATTCACTCAGACGCACCGTCAGCAGCTCAAACAGTCAACAGACGACCCGTTTGACCAAAAAAGTCAACTGACAGTCAAAAATGAAATTTTTTGTCAAAGTCCATATTTTGTCAAAGGATTCAACATTTGATCATTGGATGATCACAATTCATCAAGGAAAGATCAAAAATCAACAAAACCCTAAGATTCAAAATTAGGGTTTTTGCCTGAAAAGTCAACTCAACTTTGACTGATCATAACTCTCTCATCCTTCATCCAAAAAATGTCAACCAAAGCTCATTTTGAAGGAAATTCAATTATCTTTCAAATGCAATTGATCCCATGGTCATTGCATTCACCATTTGAAAAATATGGCCAAAGACATTACAGGTCATTTTCAAAGTCAACAAAAAGACACTTTTTTCAAAAGGACACACAAGGAGAACCAAAAATCATTTTGACATGAAACCAAAGACATTGGTTAGAGGACTCTTTGAGGTTTCCAAAAAGTGCAAGATCTCCTTCATATGACAAAAATTGAAGGATTTACACCTTGTTGAAGTTGGCTAAATTTTGGGAAAATGCATGAAATCAACATTGCTCAAAAATGTTTTTTTTCCAAAAGATGCCAAGTTTTTGTGGTCCAAACATCTTTGCCATGTTACTATGGGCCTCCCACGACCAAGACAAAGCCCACATCTATATTATCCATTTTTGACATAATTTTATCTTATTTTAAGATTAAAATTAAAGGAAATTGCATGGATAATTGATGGCTTGATCTCCAAGTATGACACACTTCCAAAGTCTTCATTTTTCTGCAGAAGATTGATGCCCAAGGCAAGAGCATTGAATGGAGTCAAGGCTTGGTCAAAAATTCAAAGTTTTTTTAATATTAAAGAACCAAACTTTCAACAAAAGGCAACTATAGCTTCTTGCTTCACTTCCAAGCAGCCTTTGGGCTATAAAAGGAGTAGCATACTTCAGCAAAAAGGGGGACACGATTTGTAACAAGAGCATAGCCTTCTTCATCACAAAAATTCTCCAAAAATCTCAAAACTTTGTAAAATTCAAATTCAATTCTCCAATCAATATTAATACAAACCAAGCATTCTAATCATCTTCTCAAACATAATAGAGTAAGATTGAACTCTAAATATAGGCCTATGAGAGTCGTGTAGTGCATATAAGTGTTCTTCATGTATATATGCCCTAACTTTCGTTTTCATATGTACAACTAATTTCAATGCAAACTAACCACTCTAATATCCTTATGGGGACCTATATGTGTGATCTGGACTATAGCATGAGTGTTCCAACGTGAGAACCACGCTCCACCATTAAAACGAGCTCATGAGTGCTTAAGCTTCATCTTCTTCGAATCCATAGCTATGAGCTTCAAACCTTAAAACAAATGACATATTTGGATTCAGGACACTCTAATTAGTGGATCTGGGTCACTTGTTTCTATTGCTAACTCGTATTTTTTGCAGGTTCACAAGTTGTTAAAAAAAAACTGATTTTTTAACGTCCAAATAGGGGAGGTTAAAAACCCCCGCTATTTGAAGCTGAAAACCTCACTTCTGGAGGTTGAAGACGACCACGCGTCCAAGCGTGGTTCGCCTGACTTTTCAACGCTGCATGCGTGGCCCTTCCCTCAATTCTCATTCGCTGGTCAATCCAGCGTGGGCCCCACGCAGAAGGTTTGAATCTCCTTGGATTCAGTGTGTGTTCCCCACCATCACATCATGCGCCCTCAAATATGGGTCCTTGATCTCATCAATCCCACCATCCAACGCTCCAAAACATGCAACCACACCATGCACCTTCATCAAATTCCACACTTGATAAGTATCCTTTTTATATTTTCTATTTTATTTTATTTTTATTGCAAAAATAATTAAAAATAGTTTTAAATTCCAAAAAATTCCACAAAAAATATTTTAGACTTCTAAAAATATATATTATTTTCTGAAATAAAAATATTTTATTTTTCTTCATAATTTCAATATTTTACATAATTAATTAGTATATGTTTATATATTTACTTTTTAATTATTCTAACCTATCAAAAAATCATAAAAAAAATTGTTCTTTGTGTTAAATATTGTTTATATATCATAAACTAATTTTGTACATATTTAGGATAATTTTATCATTAAGTTTTAATTATTTGTGTAATTATTTATATAATTATTTTTTAATTAACTTAAAAAAATCCAAAAACAAATTTCAAAAATTCCAAAAAAATTAGTTTTGTTCTAAAATCAATTAACAAACATTTTGTACATATTTTTAAACTTATTTGCTAGGTTTAATCATATTGCCATCTTTTCTTTATTTTAAATTAATTAATAATGCATTAATTATATTTAAAATAAATCACAAAAATACAAAAATATGCCTTTTATTTCTTGCAATTTAAAATTCCTAGATAAATGTATAGGATGTCAAATTCATGTAAATAGGCTAGTTTACATTTCCCGCACAATCGATGTAATAGCGTAGATTTACTTTCTGCACTTTACATTTCCGCATTTTAATTTCCAGCACCCATATAAACTGCGTGTATGTCAAAGATAAAACTGAACCGTCAGATCACTAACTTCAAAGATAAATATCTGAATTCAATCACAATCACATTTGCACCTCCTAGGGTAACCCCTTTTCACTCTTTTCAAAATCAAAGTTACATTTCTACTGTTTCAAGTACAAAATCGAACCTTTTGTTTATATCCGACGAATGGATAGATTTTTAAAGGGAACAAGGATAAAGACCTCCTAACTCAGGGTAGACCTCCTAGTTTGCTTGCTCAAAATCAAAACAAACAAAATTCTCATACACTGTTGTTTTTTAAAACGAATTTTCCAAAAGACAATATTTTGTATACATCCAAACACGGATCATTACAAAATTAACGATCTTTTCAAAACATCTTTCGAAAGATAAACAAGCATTTGTATATATCCGCACAAGGATCATTACAAATTCTATTTGCAAAGGTATTTCAAAAACACAGGTAAAGCATTCCGAATCAATTGAAAAGTAAAGCAAATGAGCTAAGCAAACTAAAGAGCCCATGGATAACCATGGATACAAAGGGTGCTAACACCTTCCCTTTGTATAACCTACCCCCTTACCCAGAATCTCTCAAAGGTCTTTTTTCTGTTTCTTTTATAAACCTTTCCTTCATTGGATAAAATAAAAGGTCGGTGGCGACTCTGTAAACTTTTTCAAAAGTGACGCGAAAGCGTCCGATCGACAAAAAAGAGTCAGTTCACGTATCCCACCCACGGAGGGGTATGGCCCGAAAGGACGGTCCACAGAGGTCACCTCACATTTGTGGCTTTGTCCTACTCTGATTGAAACATGAACAAGAATTTTCTAAATGTAATGTGCTCATAGTTTTTGCATATAGCACCAAATTCATAAACATACTACAATCTACAAAGCAATAAATTGGTGTACCTTAAACGCGCATCATTATCTAGAATATTATCATCACCATCCAAGTTTGATGTTGATAACAAACTTTGAAAATCAACCTTACTTCTTTGAGCATCTCAATTATTCACTATTCACAAGGAAAAACTCAAAAAATTTCTATGTACAACACAACATAAAACACTATTATTTAGATAACATAATATTTAACAAAACATTAACCATTAATCAACATAAGCACTACACAAGATGCACAAAATATGTTTGGGTGGCATATAATGTCACCAAAGTACAAACAACTCATCCTCACAAGGATGGTCCAAAATTAAACAAAGTACAAGGAAACTAAACTATAAGTCATTAAGTAACATAAAAAAACAACATAAAAACTAAACAACATAAAACTAAATCATTAAACCACCAAGATAACTCATCATCATCAGCATCAACATCCTCTCGCTACACCTCTTCCTCATCATCATCCTGATCCATGGGTGCCATCCCCTCCCTAAAAATTGGTTTGTCCTCGAGCGAACTACAATGAACCTCATAATCATCCATACTCGGAAATGAAGGATCATCCGCCGGATTATTCTAATGGCAGTATATTTTTTGCATGGAGTCAAAAAGGAAAGCTTGTGACCTCCGATTAGCATCGAAGTAAGCCCAATTGTACCTACAAGCCAATTGCTCATTGTACCTTCCTGGTCCCGCCGGAGGTGCCATGGCCTCAGGTTGAGGCGCATTTTGACCCACCATCTTAGGTACATAATACCTACCCACATAAGTCCCATCTACCACACTATTTATGGACATGTGTACCATATCCAGAATTTCAACACCAGCTCTACGAAAAAGTCCCATAATCAAACCCGAATAAGTGAGATGAGTGGTAGGTTTGGCTCCAAGCTCATGTCCACTAGAAGCAACGACTTTTATCTCCTAAGAGATAATTTGTGCAATGTCAACTTGGCCACCGGTCATAATAAAGTGGAGCAAACAGGCTACTTCAAGTGTGATGGAGGAGGTGTGACTCCTAGGCTTAAGATTATACACCAACATAACCAAAAAGAGTTGGGCTTCAGTATTCATGTTACCCCTATCCATCTTGGTTGGAAAACCAGCCGAATTAAGTGTGAAGCCTCAATTTTGAAAAGAAAGAACTTCACCAATTGCATTGAAGTCCCAATTTCCTTTTTTAATCTTTTTAGCAAAGTCACACTTTCCACCCGGTGGAAGATTAAGTGGGTTTCCTAGAAATTTGTTGATGGCGTCTAATGTGAACGGCGCCACTCTTGCTCTCACACAAGAAGTGTATGTATGCCTCACCCCCTCAAACAGAACGACAATGGTGTAGAATTCACACACAATTTCATAATTGATTTGTGTTTGGGGCAACAACAATCTTCCCCAACCCCTATTTTCCATCTTTTCCACAAACCTCCAGTAAGTTCCATTCGGTTTCTAGCTAAAGATTCATTCTCACCAAATTCCTCGATCAAGCAATTTTCCGAACCTAGTGTGCATAATAGAACCCAAAAACATGGTTCCACCAAAGGAAGGAGGAGGCACACTCGAACAAGCCCTAGAGCCAGAGCCTAGGTATTCGCAGGTTCCCTTTCCTCGACCAGCTCTTGACGACGTTTACAAAAAAGACACATAAATTGGTCCAAAGAGCATCAATAAGGCATGCAAATATTCTGTAAAATATATATTAATCATGCCAAAGATGTACCAAAAGCCATAACTTAAAATTCAAAACAGATTTGTTTTCAATTTTTCACTCAGTGCACTAAGCGGACTAGGCCCGCTAAGCGAACCTGCGAAATTCTATATAAACCAGTCTTGCACAGATTTTATACAAGGGTCTCAAAACCCATTCCAGCAACATAACACAGTAAGAAACAGAGTAACATGGCATGAGATGATGATGATTATTTCACATAAACACATTTCTATACATAAACCCTATAAAGTTATACACTATCTACCATGGATTCTTGTTAAAGAACTTCAAAAATTACCTAAACAACACAAAATCTATTCAAAAAGATGGTTCTACTTCACCCAAGAACATAGTATATTACATGCATACTCATTAACCCTAAAATCTAAAGAACATGGATTAACACAAAAATAAGACAAAACCTTAAGACAAACCTTGAGTGGTGAGTTGCAGGAGTGAACTAAGCAAAGAAAGAGGAGAAGAACACACAAGAACTTCACACAAATTGTCTTGAGGAGGCTAGGGTTTGTGAGAGTAAGAGAGAGATTAGAGATTTGTGACTTTTTGAGAAAATGGTGAAATGGCCTATGTTTTTCGCTCAGCCACTCATGCAGATTTTCTAATGGGCCTTTGGAACTGTGTCAGGTCCATTGGGCCCTTTTAATTTTTTTAGTTTTTTTCTCTCTAGCTTAGCGGTAGCAGAAAAATCTACATAATCTATTTCTATAGTGTAACATGGTGGGAGAACTGACTTTTGAAATGTGCGGATAGCAAGAGTCACCGCCGGCTTTTATTTTATCCAATTTGGAAAGGCAAAAAGAACAGGAAAGACCTTTTCAAAAGAGATTGAGTTCGGGGGTAGGTTATACAAAGGGAAGGTGTAAGTACCCTTTGTATCTATGGTTATCCATGGGCTCTTAATTGCTTAGCTCACTTTGATTGTTCGAAGTGTTTGATTTGCGTAGTGTGTGTTTAGAAAAATAGTTTGTAGAAGAACTTTGTCATACCCCAAAATTTGCCCATCTCATTTCACTTTTCAAGCTCATACCAAAGTTCAAAGACTTAAGGACATACTCTCCTAAACAATGATCTCCTAAACTAGGGTTTTGAATTCTCTGAAGAAAATGAATGAACTAAGGTCTCTAAGGGATTTCATAAGGCTTATGATGTTTCAAACTATCTCCATGACAAAATTCAGGTTTCAATTACATGGGTTGCCCAGTCAATTACTCAGAAAGTCAACAGTCGACTAGTTTGACCTAAAAGTCAACTGTGGTCAAAGTACAGTCAAAATTCCTGATTTTTTTTCAACATCCTTATTTTGAAGTATCATTCATCATTTGATCAAGTATTGATCATGATTCATCAAGGAAAGTTCAGAAATCAACAAAATCAAAAGTTTCTAAATTAGGGTTTCATAGGAAAAAGTCAACAGAACTTTGACCAGCCATAACTCTCACATGGAACATCAAAAATTTTCCATCCAAAGCTTATTTTGAATGAAATTGAATTCTCTACAACTTTGTGTCTCACATGCCAAGGCTAAAAATGCTTCATTTGAGAGATATGAGCCAAAACATTACAGGTCCTTTTAGAAGATCGCAAAAAGCAATTTTTTGTCAAAGTCTATATCATCAAGATAAAATCTTCAAATGGAAAAAAGGTTCCAAAGTGGCTTGTAGAGGACATCTTGAGCTTTCTAAAAAGTCCTAGATCATCTCCATATGATAAATATTGAATGAGTTATGGCTTGCACAAGTTGGTCGATTTTTGAGAATTACATGAAGCCCTAAGTAATGAAATTTATACTTTTAAGTATTGGGCCCATGAATTTGTATTATCCACGTGATTCCAAGCTCAATAAAGGCCCATTGGTCATATAAAGTTTATTTCATGATTTTATTTTATTTACATTTGATTTTATTCATTTAAATTCAAATTAAATCAAATAAAATCATATTTTAATGAAATAAATTTTATTATCCATGCTCCAAATATTTAATCAATCAAAATCCCATCCAATGGCCAAGAATGCATGAGAAATATGCATGAAGTAGCATGGAGCTTAAATTAGAAAGATTTGATAAAAAATCATATCAAATTTTCCCTTGATGAATGATTGATTCTTTTCCAATTCTATTTGCCCTACTTACTTGAGGTTTATATATACAACAAGGGCAGACCAAAAGCAGACAAAATTTGGCAAGAGAAAATAGGGTTTTCAAAGTTCCAAAAACTCAAGAGACTAGGGCACGATTGATTTTTCTGCTTAGCCACTTTCAATCAACACCAGCCATTCCAAATCGTCCCTAAGGTGCTAAAAGGTAAGACTGAAGCGTTTGTTGAGACCCATACTGCCTGTAACATTCATATCAAATTTAACATCTTCATTCATGTCCTAACTTTCATATCTTGCACTATACGATGTTTTGATTCAATCTAACTGTGTGTTTGAGTTTCTGGAATGTTTTAGAGGATATTTGATCCATCGGTTCGAAGCTTGCACGCAAGGACCGTGAATTGCCATGATTAGGGCATGAAAGAGATGATTTTCGAACCTCCACATACGCACGTTTTCAGACCAAAAGAATGTGTCCATTGAATTAGTAGCCATTTAATTGATGGATCTGGGTTTTTTTTTGTTCGTTTTTGTGAATATTTGCAGGTTTTATGAAAGCTCCTTGCCGGAGAAGGAATTCAGAAATGCACCGTCCGGCAGCCATCAAAGCTGACCTTTTGACCTTCCCCCGTGGCGTGTGTAAGCAGCTCCATTGGCCAGTCAACGAATTAACTTCCTCTCTCCAATTCTGATTGGTTCGCTGACTCCCCTGGGCCCCACGATTGAAACTTGTCCATTATGGTTTATGGTTTGTATTTCATATATTATTATTTTCACGTATAATATAATTGACTAACGATTTACAGCACGCTTGGCAAGAGAGAAGTGGAGGCAACACACCAAACCTGGGCTCGAATCCCACCCAGAGCATATTCTTTTTTAGGATTTTCTCTAACAGATCTCATGCGTTCTAGTCCTACGCCCCTACGACGCGTCATCACCTTTCCACCATCAGATCGCATCCTAAGCAGATCCAACGTCCATAAGGCTGCAGGCGCATCATACACTCTCAGGAGCACACCACACTGGATCAGAGCTAAGTATTTCTTATTTTTTTATTTTTATTATTACATAATTGTTTTATTTGTTTTCTTTTTTTCTTTTTTTTCTTTTTTTCCCTTTTTCTTATGAAATTATCTTTAATCAAATAATGTCATATTTTAAAATTAGGGTTGTCGATCTTTAATTCTACCAATAATTGTTTTTTATTTTTTTTAAGCATTCAAATTTTCGCATATACTTTTAATCAATTAAATAATTAGGATTTAATCCAATAATTATTTAATTGTCATATTTCGTCGAACATTCTGTTTTCTTAACCTTTAATGGTTATTTAAAATATTGCATTATTTACTTTCATACTTTATTTAGACCAGTTGTTTAGCCCTGATTTATCATGATAAATTAGGGTTGTCGATCTTTAATGCACTAACCTTTCTCTTCATCATTCTTGATTTTTCAGGGTTGATCAAGAATTCGATGAAGGCTCGAGGCGTTTGCATTAATTTGCCTATTATTTTTCTTGCCCTTATTATTTTTCTGCTTTTTTGCTTTCCCCTTCCCCGCAGGTGTTTATTGTAATAGCTAGGATTTTATTTTCTTTTCTGCCTTTTATTTTTCCGTAATATTAATTGATGTGGTTAGTAATCCTAGGGAGTGCAACCCTGAATTGAACATAGAATCATTAATCTTACAAGATAAAATATCTGAACGGAATCACGTGATTGTGCACCCAAACACCTTTAGGGTAACCCTTCTTGTTGCTTGTTTGCCTGTTGCCTTTATTTGTGAAAAATAGTCAAGTCCCTCGATTCCGAGGATACCTAAAGCAAAGGTTGCCTTTAAAGTTATTGAAATCATCATATGAGATCTAGTCCCTCGATGCTGCCTCGGAAAAACATGATGATTGTCCCATTGCTAAGGTATCCTCGCATGTTGCCTTAAAAGAATGTTATATCCTTCCCTTAGACTACCTGCCCTCTTTATGGCAGGGACTGTCTTATGGCGAACGATAACTTCGATGACCCTTTACATCCAATGAAAAGACTTCCTACCCTCTTATGGTATGGATAGCCTTTTCAAACTGAAAAGCTAAAAGAACGAATTTTCTAACTTAGGGTAGGTGCTCCTGATTGCTTACTCTTTTCAAATTCAAAACTCTTTTTCCCACTCATTTTCAAATACTTTCAAAAACAAGGCTACGCTTATTTACAAGCTAAAGTCCTTAACAAAGTTTTTCAATTCACACACGACACTTTTCAAACAATTCAAACATACAAGTGAGCTAAGCAATTAAGAGCCCATGGATAACCATGGATACAAAAGGTGCTTACACCTTCCTTTTGTATAACCTACCCCCCGAACTCAAAATCTTTTTAAAAGGTCTTTTCCTGTTCTTTTAGCCTTTCTATAAATTGGATAAAATAAAAGTCGGTGGCGACTCTTGCTATCCGCAACATTTCAAAAAGTCAGTTCTCCCACCGTATTACAAACTTGACTTTGTAATGATTCATCATTCTAATATATACAAAGTACTTGTCTTGAAAAGAGTTTTTGAAAAGCGAGGTGTAAAAAGCATTTGAAAGTTTGAATTGTTGTGAGCAAGCAATTAGGAATTACCTACCCTAAGTTTGTCTTTCTTATTATTTTCCTTTCATTAAGGGAAAGAGACTATCTGCACCATTAGTTAGTGGGAAGTCCTTTCATTGGATGTAAGCGGGACATCGAAGGGTCATTGAATAGTCATAGGGGCTATCCATACCATAAAGAGGGTAGTGTTAGAACAACATTGGGAATCTATATTCAGAATATGGTTTTGATGATAACAAGCATATATTTTATGGGTAACAATTTTATTACTAATGACTTCATTGAAATGTGCAGATATTATGTTGAAAGCCGTATACAACATTCACAATAACAGTATCAGAAAATAATTCATGAGTGTTCGGCAGAAGATCATCAGAAGTTCTAAAGGTTCACGCAGAAGACAGATAAAATCAATAAACAACAAAGTCACATGAAAACCTTGAAAGAAGATACAACTTTAGTCTACAAACGAATAAGAGACAACTGCATTCAGAATCAAGGGAAAAGGCCGTTAAAAACATAATCATTAGCCATACACCTACAACACTTCAATGGAACAACTACCAAGGTTAATTGAAGAAAGCAACCCACATGCAGCTCGTTGGAGAAAACAAAAGTAAGAAAGTAACACGCAAGCATTTAATGTGCTCTCCAAAGATCAAGATAACGCATACAATCTAAAGAGTACAAATAAAAGAAAGATTCATCATGGAAAAAGTGGTTAAAGAAGATGTAGTGGTCAAAACTGAAAAATGATTAAAAGCTTAAACAGAAGCTATTTGAAACACTATCTTTGCAGAAAATATAAAACAGCTGTCTTAATCTGCTTGAAGAGAAGAACAGAAGATTGAAATAAGAAGTAACCTTGAATAAGAACTGTTGTTCTTAATCTGCTTGAAGAGAAGAATAGAAGATCAAAACAAGAAGCAACCTTGAATAAGAACCGTTGTTCTTAATCTACTTAAAGAGCAGAGTAAAAGATCAAAACAAGAAGCAACCTTGAATAAGAACTGTTGTTCTTAATTTGGTTGAAGAGAAGAATAGAATAGAATAACAAAACAAGAAGCAACCTTGAATAAGAACTGTTGTTCTTAATATGCTTAAAGAGAAGAATAGGTGATCAAAACAAAATGCAACTTTGAATAGATACTCTGTTCACAATCTGTCTTTAAAGAAGAATTAAAGATGAAGATCAACTTGAAGAAGCTCTCAACAACTAAAGCTAATATTCTTACTTTCCCTACTTATACGAAGAAATGGATCTCATCAGAAGATAAAGACAAGAAGACACCAACGATTATTCACTTAAAAGTGTTTACTTGTCATATAGTTTGTAACTAGAATATTTGCTTATTAAGAAGCACTGTATTGGAACCAATCTAATTTGGTGATGATGCCTTGAGCGACCAAGTAAAGGTCAGAAGCTTGAGAAGACAATGATGGTGGTCATTGTGGAAATTCTCTTGGAAACCAAGTTAAGGTTAGAAGTCCAGGAGTCAATGGATGTTATATCTGCTGATCATATCACTGAATAGTCCATTGCAATTAGTCACGAGCAGTTGGCTTATGCAGGGTTACTAGATTGATGAACGTTATATCTCGCTGAGATCACTGAACGGTTCAGTCATCTAGGGATTAGTCACGTGCAGGTAGCTTGAGCACGGTTAGTCACAGCAGTTGGTTGTGCAGGTTGTTAGTCATGACGGAGGATCGTGCAGATGTAATCAAGTTTGGTTATAGTGGATTAAGACCTCTATTGAGAGGCAAATCCACTGAGGAAGGTGGACTGGAGGTAGCCTTATTTAAAAGGTGAACCAGGATAAAAATAAACGTGTCTTTTACTTTCTGCACAATTCTTTTAACTAAGAACATTCACCCAGAATATCCTTAGAACTATACTGAGACAAGTCAGAAGTTCTGATGATATAAAAAAAGTTAAATTGAATATCTCATTGGTTATGCTACTCCATTCCAAGCATGCTTCCGCAACATTAAAAGCATATCCAAAAGATGAGATACTAAGAGAAAGAAAAGAAATTTTAGAAAGGGGATTTTTAATTGATAGAGAACACAATTCAATTCCCCCTTTCTTGTGTTTTTCTTCACCTTCAGGTAGGAAGTCCTATGCATTGGATGTGAATAGTCATAAAGGCAACAAGTAAGGATACCTTAGCATTCAAAGGGACTATCATCATTTAATCGAGGGATGAGATCATTTATATCGTAGGCAACATCGAAGGGACCATGATCTTTAAATCGGAGGGACTATGATGATTTAAAATCGAAGGCAACATTTGCTAAGGTATCCCTACGCTCGAGGGACTTGACTATTATTCGTCGAAAGGCAACATAAGAGAGGATTACCCTAAAGGTGAGTGTATGAACAAAAGTGGTTGATTTATTTAATCCTGAAAATTAGGGTTATTCTAGTTTGATTTTATCTTTCCACACAATCCTATTAACATACATCTAAATATTTTATAGCAGTTATAAGTGCGGAAAGTAAATGCGGAAAAGTAAATCTACGCTATTACAGGGCTTCGGGTTGGGGGATACATAACCAAAAAATCGGGGGAGTGCGAAAAGTAAAGTGCGGAAATAAAAGTGCGAGAAAATAAACCAACGTTATTACAAAAAAAAACCCTTGCGACCTATACATCAATTTCAAGAATTTAAATATGAATGAATAAATAAACAAGTATTAAACATACATGCGACAATCATAGAGTTTGAGATGAGAAGAGAAGATCACGAATGAAAATTTAAGGGTTGAAAATAGGTGAAAATAAACCAAAGTCTAAATTGTTATTACTAAAAATTTTAAATCAATGTTAAATTAAAACCTAATTACCAAATTAATTGTAAACCTAAATTACTAATTAATTATTGGTTAAAACCTAATTAATTAAGTCGGTTAAAAACCTAATGGGTTAAAAAACCTAATGGGTTAAAAAACCTAATTAATTAAATTGGTTTAATTAGGTTAAAAACCTAAACGTTAAAACCTAGACGAATATTAATGGACGACACCTACCTATTACACACTTTCAGGGTTTCATGTTTTTTTTAATTAAAATAACCTAATTAAATTAACTAAATTAAGTAAAAATCATTCTAAGAACCTAATCCTAATTAATTAATTAAAGTGATTATTTTTGGTTAATGGTTAAAAAAGGGGTTAGATGGTTAATAAAAAAATGAGAAAATACTAGAAGAAGAAAGGTTAGAAAACATGCTAAAAATAATTGCAGGGGCTGGGTGTTGAACCCACAACCCTTTGGTCACAAGCGCTTCCTTTTGCCAACTGAGCCATAATTATCATCTGTAAACAAAACGCTTGGAATTGAACAAAAGTTAAAACATGCATTAAAATCTACAAAGTCAAACGTGGGCCAATTGCTTCACGCGTAGGCCAACAAAAAGTAGGGAGAGAAACAAAATTGGTTAACTGGCGAATGAAGAATGTCCCACGAGCCACGCACGCAGTCAACCATCCAAAGTTACTATTCATCATCTTCAACAAAAATTCGCTACTAATTCGCTACATCTTGGCTGCGATTTTTGCTAATGATTTTCGTAGCAGATTGCTGGAAAAATCAAAATCTCAAATAACCGCATTAAACACACAACCTAAGTGCCCAGATACACTAAACAAAGTTCCACAAATCCAATGGTGGCATTGGTTTTTACCAAAACGATCAGTGGCTAGGGTTTTTGGAGCTTCACGACCTTAAACACCAATAATGGTGATTCACGATTTGTGCGTCAAAGCCTCAGTTTAAGGGTTCAAACCTGCTCTAATACACGCCATAAACTCAAACACATGATCAAACAACATTAAAATGCAGCGAAATATGAAATAAGAATTTCAATAATGCATGTTAAATATGGAGCCTTCATACGTGCGTTTTGAGTGTTATAGGACTCAATTAATGGTATGTTCTTACCATATATTACCTTAGGAAGATGATTCAGTGCTTGGGATCGACTGATAATGGATGCAATGAAAAATTTCTCTCTTGCCCTAGTTTCTTTGAACTTTTGTCACTCAAAAACCCTAGCTCTTAGCCTCCTTCTTCCATCCTCTTTGATGCTGAATCAAGAGGGAATATATAGAGCATGATATTAGGTTTAGAAACTTGGAGAATTATCAATCAAATAAGTGACATGGAAATTAAAAAACATTTTGTATAAAATCTTTTTAATTTTGAACACCATGCTATTTCATGCATATTTTCTATTTAATCAATGACATTGGAAGCGATTTGATTTGATTAAATATTTGGAGAATGAATAATAAAATTTATTTCATTTAAATATGATTTATTTGATTTAATTTAAATTTAAATGAATAAAATCAAATATAAATAAAATAAAATCATGAAATAAAATATATATGACCAATGGGCCTCTCTTGAGATTGGAATCACGTGGACAATTCAAAATTATAGGCCCAATACCCAAAAGTATGAATTTCATCACTTAGGTTTTCACACTTTTCTTGAATTTTAGCCAACTTCTACCAATCATAACTCTCTCAATTTTTATCGTATGGAGATGATCTAATACTTTTTGAAAAGCTTAAGATGTTCTCTACAATCCACTTTGGAACATTTTTTGCATTTGGGGATTTTCTCTTAATGATATGGCTCCTGGCAAAAAATGGCTTTTTGTTGACTTATAAAAGGACCTGTAATGTTTTGGCTCATATCTCTCAAATGATACATTTCTTGGTCTTGGGCCCAACATCAAAATTGTAGAGAATTGAATTTCCTTGAGAAAGAGATTTGGTTGGACAGTTTCTGATGAACCATGTGAGAGTTATGGCTGGTCAAAGTTTAGTTGACTTTTGGTTAAAAAACCCTAATTTAGAAACTATGAGTTTTGTTGATCTTGGAGCTTTTCTTGATGAATCATGATCAACCCTTAATCAAATGAGGTATATAACCTTAAAATGTGGATGTTGACAAAAAATCAGGAGTTTTGACTGTAAGCTGACCATAGTTGACTTTTAGGTCAAATTAGTCTATTGTTGATCATTTGAGCTATCCACTGGGCAATCAAGGCTTGAAACTTGGTATAAGGATACTCTGAATCATAGGAGACACCATGAAGTCCATTTGAGATCTCAGAAGTTCCATATCCTTGATGACAAGCAAAACCCTCATTCAGAGGTCCTTGTTTAGAAGAAGACATGCATGCTAGATTATATGAGTCTGAAGAGACTGCATGAGCCACAATATCTTGAAATATGGAGGGAAAATTTTGGAATATGACATACAACATAGCTCAAATCTCTGAATTTTCTCCGACAAATCCCTAACCTACTGAACAATGAAAAACAATAAATACTAACAATGTTGGGGTGCCTCACAACAAGCGCTCTGTTTAACGTTGGTCAGCTCGACGATCCAAGGTGACTTCAAGGATAAAAAACAGAACGGCTTTCGCACTTCAATCGACTTCGCCACCAAGATAAACTTTGAGCCTTTGACCATTCACCGTCCAACTTTCATTTGTCAGCGGGTTCTCAAGAACAATAGCACCGTAATTCTTCACCTCTTTAATCCGAAACGGCCCCGACCATTTTGGTTTTAATTATTCCGGAAACAACTTCAACCTTGAGTTAAACAACAACACCATTTGTACTACCTTGAAGTTTTTGTCCTCAATCTTCTTGTCATGATAACTCTTCACCTTCTCCTTGTAGATTTTGTTTGATTCATAGGCTTGAAGTCGCAATTCTTCTATCTCGTGCAATGGTAACTTTCTCTTTTCACCACTCAATTTTGGATCAAAATTTAGCAACTTCAAAGCCTAAAAGTCCTTATGTTCCAATTCTACTGAAAAGTGACAACTTTTCCCATAAACCATTTGAAACGGTGTGAGACCGATCAGAGCTTTGAAAGCGGTATAATACGTACACAATGCCTCATCAAGCTTTTGTGAAAAATCTTTCCTCAAAGATGAAACCGTTTTTTCACAATTCAACACCTCGGCTTAACCATTGGCTTGCGGATGGTAAGGAGTTATGACTTAGTGCTTCACACCATAATGCTCCAATACCTTTTCAAGTTGAGAATTGCAAAAGTGTGAACCTCCATCACTAATCAAAACCCTTGGTGTACCAAAACGCGAAAAAATGTTCTTCAAAAATTTGATCACGGTCTTGCCATCCTCTTTCGAACACGCACTTGCTTCTACCCATTTTTTAAACATAATATTCTGCAACTAAAATGTATTCACAAGAAAGGGATGGTGGGAATGGACCTACAAAATCATTACCCCAACAATCGAAGACTTCAACTTCCAACATATTGTGCAAAGGCAACTCATTTCTTTCGTTGATTCCACCACTCCTTTGACAATTGTCACAACTTTAAGCATGCAAGTAAGCATCTTTGAACAAGGTAGGCCAAAGAAATCCTGATTGAAGAAATTTCACCGCCGTCCATTGTCCACTATAATGTCCACCATAAGGTGAATTATGATAATGCCACAAGATACTTTTTGCTTCCTCCTTTGTAAAACATATTCTTAACAAATTATCTACACCTATTTTGAAGAAGTATGGATCATCCCACACATAGAAGTTAGCATTATGAAGGAACTTTTTCTTGCATTTCCACACAAATCTTCCAGTATCCATCCCGTAGCTTTATGATTAGCCATGTCCGCAAACTACAGCCTTTCTTGAACCATGAACAATTTCTCATTCGGAAAGGACTCCACAACTTTAACTTTTCTTTTAGTAACTTCATCATTCATCAACCTTGACAAGTGATCTGCCACCAAGTTCTCTGTTCCCTTTTTGTCTCGAATCTCTAGGTCGAACTCTTGCAACAACAAGATCCACCTAATGAGCCTTTGTTTGGAATCTGGCTTGGTAAGCAAATACTTTATAGCTGCATGGTCAGTGTAAACAACAACTTTCAAACCAATTAGATAAGACCTAAATTTTTCCAATGCATAAACTATAGCTAAAAATTATTTTTCAGTTGTTGCATAGTTAATTTGAGCCTCATTAAGAACTTTTCCTTTTCTTTGACCAAGAACTGCACCAACCGCATAGTCACTTGCATCACATATTAGTTCAAAATCAAGTGTCCAATCGGGTGCTATGATTATGGGTGCACTTGTCAATTTTTGTTTCAATTCATTAAAAGCTAATAAACAAGTATTATCAAAAATGAAAAGCTTATCTTTGTTGAGCAAGTTGCTCAGTGGCTTTATGATCTTTGAGAAGTCTTTGATAAATCTCTTATAAAAGCTCGCATGACCCAAAAAGCTTCGAATTCCTTTCACATTCAATGGGGGTGGTATCTTTTCAATGACCTCCACTTTGGCTCGATCAACTTCAATGCTCTTGTATGAAACTTCGTGACCAAGTACAATGCCCTCGGTAATCTTGAAATTGCATTTCTCCCAATTAAGCACCAAGTTGGTTTCAACACACCTCTTCAAAATGGTATTCAAGTTTTACAAGCAAAGATCAAAAGATGCTCCAAAAACGGAGAAGTTGTCCATGAAAACTTCCATAGTCTTTTCAATGAGATCGGAAAATATGGCTTGCATGCACCATTGAAAAGTCACCGTTGAAAAGTGGCTGGTGCATTACACAAACCAAAGGGCATCCTTCTATAAGTATAAATACCAAAAGGACAAGTGAATGTCATTTTCTTTTGTTCTTTCGGATTAACCGAAATTAGGTTATACCCGGAATAACCATCTAGAAAGCAATAAAACTCTTGAATCAATAACCTCTATAGCATTTGATCCATGAAATGTAGAGGGAAGTGATCTTTCCTAGTTGCTTGATTAAGCTTCCGGTAATCAATATACATCTGTCAACCCGTTACGGTTCTTGTCGGAATCAATTCATTCTTTTCATTCGTTATCACGGTCATTACACCCTTCTTGGTACCACTTGAACCGGACTCGCCCATGAACTATCGGAAATAGGATAAATCATCCCGGCTTCCAATAACTTCACAACTTCCTTTCTCACAACTTCCTTTATAGTAGGATTCAAGAGGCGTTAAGGTTGAGCGATTGGCTTGAAATCCTCCTCCATCATGATTTTGTGCATACAATAAGCCAGACTAATCCCCTCCAAATCGGAGAGAACCCAACTTACTGCTTCCGTAGGGTCTTTCAACACATGAATCAATTTATCTTCTTCCTTGCTAGACAATGAATCACTAATGATAATCGGTTTATTACCACATTCTTCAAGAAACACATATTTCAAATGGGATGGTAACATCTTCAACTCCACTTTTGAATTATCAATTTTTGGCTCATTCTTCAACTCTTCAATCTTTGCTTCAAAAGGATTAATTTCTTCCGATACATCAAGTTCTCGCAAGCACTCTTCAATTTCTTTTTATTCATCTTCATTGAGAACTTCAAGAGCATCGGTCAAAGTCTTTTCAAGAGGTGTAAACAAGTGAGTTTTCCTTTCAACACTCATGATAACTTCCTCGGTTGCATCAATTCTAAAACAATTTCCTTTGTCATTTGAATGTTTCATTGCTTCAAAGAGATCAAAACATACTTCTTCATCTTGAAACCTCACTTTATCTTAGATGAACAAAAAATAATTGAATTGATAGTTTCTTAAATAGTAATAGATAAACTTGTTGCAATGTTGTGAGGAGCCATAGAAGCGCAAGAAGCAATACGAGATTGAGATATTCATAATACCTTATTGAAAAATAGTAATGAGAGAAAAAATTTATTGATGAACATAAATTATACATAAAATGAATTAGAAACGTTCAAAATAATTTGTATATTAAAAAAGTGAAATTAAGCTAAAATGAACTTGAATTCATAATAACCATCCTTTTATAAAATTAAGGAGTTCAATATATCATATTTTTTTAAACAAGAGATTAGATAGCTTATGTTGCAAGTAATTAAGATGTGTTGTATTCTTCAAATATAAAAGTATCTCTTAAATCGCTAAATGATGGAGATAAAGAAAATGTATTTAGAGATTGTCATAAGATGTATTATTTAACTTTTATATTTTATATAATATAATATATAATGATATAATTTTACATAAAAAAAAAATAATGTATTAAAAAATGAAGAGTCATTAGTAGATCATTTTACTTTTATGTTTTTTTGTATAATGTATTTTTTCACTACCCAAGTATGAAACCCTAGAAAAGTGAACATCATACAGAGAATGTTCACATCGTCTCCTCTTTTTCTTTTCTTAATTATCTTTGTCTCATTCGTTCATCATCTCCTTTATTCTCATAATCATCACAACAACCACTCTCCTTTGTTCATTGTGCTTATGGTAATTACCCTTCAAATTCACTTTACTTCCATTATTAACATGTTTTTCATTCAATTAATAAATTAGTAGCTATGTGTAGCGGGAAAAATCTGAGATCGAATTCATTGGTTGACTTGACTCATTATTTTAGTGAAAGTCGCCACCGCACTTTATTGTTTCCAAAGGAAATGGGAAAAGAGAGAAATAAACCCGAAAAGAAGTTTTTGAAACAAAAACAACAAAAAGGAGATCTTAGGTACGGGTGTTGATTATATAAGGGGAAGATTTTAAGAACCCCTCATTGTTAGACGCTAGGCTTAAGGATCTAGAGGGGGGTGAATAGATCACACAGAATTTTTCAGAATTATTTCAAACTTAGGCGAAAGCGTATCGGGATCGACTTGCGTCTATTCCGAACCTCTATTGAAAGAATCGGATATGTGATAAAACCACAAAATAGTTAAGGATTATTGATGAAGAGATCGCTTAGAGAATCAAATAGTTACGCTAATGAAAATCATTTAAACTACTCGCTTGATTAACTTGTTTGAAATGACTTGATAATAGTTGAAGCAATATATCAAACACTTGGTGATAATAACCAAATTGATTATGATTCAATGTGTGGTTGTTATACCCCAAAATTTGCCCGTATCTTTTTTCAGAAAGAAGGCAACAGACTTGTGTCTAAAAATTGGGAGTTTCATATAATCTTGGATATTATTTCACAAATATCCTGATTTTTATGAATACTCGGTTTTTAGAATTTTTCTTATACGGTATTTTGGTTCGCTGTTGAATTTATTCTTACACAAACGCCAATTACTGTTTATCACTTCACACACACTGTTTATTTGAGATTTATTTACAGATAAATAGTACTGACGCAATTGGTACAGAATTAAATTTTGCAGGCGCAAAGTCCGGGGATTCAGACTGTACTGGTAACAAGTAAATTATTATTAGTTTTTTGTTTCCCACTAATTTTTGTACTATATTCTATTATTTTCAAAATCTTTTCCTTTCTTTTCAAATCTCTTTCTTACAAAATCAAATCCTAACTTTATTCTATACACCTCTCTTTCCCATGGTCACTGGATTCACCATTTGAATAATATGAGCTCAGACATTACAGGTCATTTTCAAAGTCAACAAAAAGTGGTTTTTTGTCAAAGGCCATAACATCAAGATAACTTCTCCAAATGAAAAAAAGTTTCTAAAGTAGCTTGTAGAGGACATCTTGAGGTTTCTAAAAAGTACAAGAACTCCTTCATATGATAAAAATTGAGGGATTTATGCCTTGTTGAAGTTGGCTATATTTTGGGAAAATGCATAAAACCAACATTGATAAAAAATGTTCTTTTTCCAAAAGGGGCCAAGTTTCCATGATCCAAACATGATTCTAACAATGCTAAGGGCCTCCCACGACCAACCTAAGGCCCATAGCATTTTTATTTCTTTTTTGGTTTAATTTTATTACATTTAAAGTTAAATTGAAAAAGAAATGGTGAAGGATAATGATACATAGCTTTGATCTTAAGCTAAAGTCATCAAGAATTGATTCCACTCTGCAGCATGAAGGTACGTAGCAGGCCTAGAGCAAGAGGTTGAAGGGAATTCAAAGCCATGGCCAAAGAATTCAAACTTTTTTATTTTAAAGAATTCAAAAGTTCAAAGATCATCAATGCTTGGTAGCTTAGTTTTGAAGCTTATTCATTGCTTATAAATGAACTAGGACACTTCAGTAACGGACACACAATTGCAGAATCAAATCCATGCTTGTAACACACTTGTATCACACTTAAAATTTTGCAAGAAATTTAAAATTCGAATTTTAAGTTTCAGTTAGTTTCAATTCAAACTAAGTATTCAAACATCATCTCTGAACTTCATTGAACCTATCCAAATAAGTTTTAAGCATCAAAACCTCACAAATCGAGCCACACAAGCCACGGTTTGTTCAAACATAAATCACCTCATATCTAATCATTCATGCATGTTTAACAAGATGTAGACATATATTTGAGTTTAGTTTGATGTACTGATCGTTTCTGGAAGTTTAATTGAGGTTTGGATGCTTGTACACGAAATTGCCATTCTAGGGTTCTTGAGCTCCATTTTAGGGTTATTCGATTTAGGCAAAATTAGAAGAAACAAGATGCATATTTAAACTTAGTGAATCAAGGCTAACAGAATGAACAGGTCGCGAAATATTTTTGTGTAGGTTTACCCCTATTCGCTATTTTGCAGGAATGAAGCTCATCTATTACAGCGCTTTTGGAAGAAAACACTGTTAAAAGTGGAGTCTGGAGGTAGAAGACGAAGACGTGGCTTGCTCTGGTTGGTTGGTTTGCGCGCGCGTGCATTTTGAAGCTCAGACCAATCACATGCGTTGCGTTCCACTATCATATCATGAGCCTTATGATCTCAGCCATCAGATTTCATTAACTCAAGATCCAATGCTCTAGCCTTGCCAGTCCATACCATAGACTCTCTCAATAACCACACCAGATTATTAATTATATATTTTCCATTTTATTTTATTTACTTTGCAAAATTAATTTAAAATAGTTTAAAAAATAAAAAAAAAATATAATAAAAATATTTTTAGGTTTATAAAATAATCTACTATTTTTTTTACACAAAAATATTTTATTTTTCTTAATAATTAAAATATTTTGTTTAATTAATTAGTATATTTATATATTTACTTTTTAATTATTTTAACCCATCAAAAATCAAAAAAATATTTTCTTTTTATTTAAATTAAGTTTATATATTATAGACTAATTTTGTATATATTTAGAATATTTTTCTCTTAAAGTTTAAATTATTTGTATAATTGTTTATATAATTATATGTTAATTAACTTAATAGTTTCAAAAACATCTTCAAAAAATCCAAAAAAATTAGTTTTTATTTTAAAATTAATTAACAAGCAATATGAACATATTTTAGACTTAATTTTTAGGTTTAAATTTTATTTCTACCTTCTTTCTCATTTTAATTAAATTAATTATGCATTAATTCCAATTAAAATTAACCATACAAAAAATCCAAAAATATTTCTTTTATCTTATTGCAATTTAAATTCTTAGATAAAGTGTATAGGTTGTCAAAATTATGTAAATAGCGTAGTTTACATTTCCCGCACAATCGATGTAATAGCATAGATTTACTTTCCGCATTTTACATTCCCGCATTTTAAATTCTGTACATATAAAACTGCGTGTATGTCAACGATAAAAACTGAAGCGTTAGATCACTAACTTCAAAGATAAAAATATCTGAATCAGAACACAATCACACTTGCACCTCTTAGGGTAATCCCTCTATTACTCTTTTCAAAAATCAAATTCTATTGTTTCAAATGCAAATCCAAACTTTTGTTTACATCCGGTCAAAAGAGAATTTTCTAAAAGAAATGGGAAAGGACCTTATAAATTTAAGGTAGATCTCCTAATTGCTTGCTCAAATCAAAACAACAAATGTCTCATATATCATTGTTTTTCAAAATAAAACTTCCAAAAAAGACAATACTCGGTATATATCCAAACAAGGATCATTACGAAGTTAAAGCTCTTTTTTCAAAACATCTTTCGAAAGATAAAACACTTTGTATACATCCGCACAAGGATCATTACAAAGTCAATTCACAAAATGAATTTTAAAACCACATACAAGCATTTCAAGGCAAGACAAATGATTCAAACAAGTGAGCTAAGCAATTAAGAGCCCATGGATAACCATGGATACAAAGGGGTGCTAATACCTTCCCTTTGTATAACCTACCCCTGAACCCAAAATCTCTTAAAGGTCTTTTTCTGTTTCTTTTATAAACCTTTCCTTAATTGGATAAAATAAAAGTCGGTGGCGACTCTCTGATTTTCAAAACTCAAAAAAAAAAAAAAGAAGAGTCAGTTCGTATCTCTCACGCGAGATATATAAAAAACCGAGGGCGACAGAACTGGCGACTCTGCTAGGGATTTCAAAAACAAAATGTTTTCAAAAGGGGTTACCTTAGAGTGTAGATCACTTCGATGTTTTCAATTGCTTGTCTTGATTGTTCTATTTTTCAAAGGTTTGTTTGGGTATTTGCTTGTGTGAAAGATTCTAACCCGAATCTCGAGATACCTTAAGTATGTGACAGTAGACCAAAGAAACTGTACGGCATGTACCGATACGGTTCATCTGGTAGTCACCGTTAGTGCGACACTTTGGTTTTTACTGATATCCCTTGAAAACGATCAAGGAGTATGTTAGGCTTCTAAAATGTCATTAAACACTAATTTGTCTTAGAACCTTTAGTTGAACTTGACTTCTGGCCTATTAAGTGACTAGCTTTGAAATTGATCGAAGTTAGTTATCCTCGAGGAATGTTTTGATCGGCCGTCTGAGCGCCGTATTGAGATGTTGTCTCCAAGGATCATAGAACCCGAATACTATTCTAGGATAGGTTTTAACCAACTCAACTTCAGTGGGGAGGGTATCACCTATCAACCTCATGCAAGCCTTTAAACCTAAGGCTATTGTTTGATTTGTTTGTGTGTGCCACATGTTTGACATCATGACATCATAAGCATCATAAACATATCATTTTCTCACTAATCATTTCAAGGATCGAAGAGTTTACTTTTGTTCTGTTTTTGTAGGTAATGGCTCCTGCTACCAGAGATTATATCCGGATTAACATTTCAACAGTACCATCTGAACTTAAGGACTTAATATCAGAATTTCCCAGAAATGCTCAATTCACTGAAAAGCACGGTCACCTACTCCATTTGGTTACCTCAAAATTTGAAGAAGACATGATGCGGGTCCTGTTCCAATTCTTTGATCCCGAACATCATTGTTTTACATTTCCTGATTACCAGCTAGTACCCACTTTGGAAGAGTTCTCTGAACTGATTGGGTTACCTGTTCGAGATCAATTACCTTTCACTGGTTTAGAAAAGATTCCAGAACCTGAAATCATTGCTGTTGCCTTACATTTGCGAAAGTCAGAAATCGAGTCCAATTGGGAAACAAAGAGTGGAGTCAAGGGTTTGCTTGCTAAGTTCTTAATGGAAAAGGCTCGATTACTACTAAAAAACAGAAGTTACCTAGCTTTTGAAGAAGTTGTGGCTCTTTTGATTTATGGGTTGGTTTTATTCCCTAATCCCGACCAGTTCATAAGTGTGCACATTATCAACATTTTCCTAACCCGCAACCCCGTACCTACCTTGCTGGGAGACATACTACATTCTTTACACACTCGTACCATGAAGAAACGAGGAACTCTTATGTGTTGTGTACCACTACTAGCTAGATGGTTTACATTACACCTTCCCTGATCAGTGTTGAGAAATGAACAAAGAATGCAATGGTCTCGTAGGATTATGTCTTTGTCTCATTCAGATATCCGGTGGAACAACATATTTCAAAGAGACATCACTATCATTGACAATTGTGGAGAGTACCCTAATGTGCCACTCCTTGGCATCAAGGGAGGCATCACTTACAACCCCTCTTTAGCTTTGCGCCAATTTGGATATGCACAAAGAAACGGTTCTCACGACATGATTATCCGTGGCATTGTGTTCGACTACGAAGATGATTCCCAAATATATTGACGAAGGTTTATACATGCTTGGGGCAGTGTCTACAAAGTAGAAAGCAAAACTTTAGGACAATGGAACTCTATTCCCATGGAGCCTTACCTCAAATGGGCGCGGGCTCGTGCTCAGAAGCTCATCATGCCATATCCCGCTATTCTATCTGTGACTATTGAGCCAGAAGTCGAAGGGGACGAACCTCGAGTTGTTCTATATCCGGACATGCCGACTGACCTGGAAGAGCTGCAGAAATCTTGGGTTCAACCAAGAGAAGAAAGAGACACCTTCAATGCACACTGTCAAGACTATGAGAGGAAAGTGTTGGAGCTCACCAGACAACTCCAGGAAGAACAACAGATCAACACATTCCTGGGTGCAAAGAGAAAGCGTCCATGGGAGGCTTGAGGAATCCTTTATTTTCTTTATTTTTTAAGCCCGAAAGAGGTAAAGAAAAAGAAAAAAAAGAAAAAAAAGAAAAGAAAGAAAAAGAAATAAATTGTTTGACTAATAAATGTTTATTTCTCTTTTGTTTTAACAAATCTAAATTCTAAGATCCTTGAAAACATTGCATATGCATTTCATTCATAAACATTTCATAACAGGTTCACATAACAGGTGTCTCATCTCCTCGCTGTTTATTTCAGTTAGAAGAGATGGATTCCGAAACAAGCGTCAAGAATCTCGAAGCACAGAACGCCCAAGTTCAGGTAGCAATTCTGGAGTTAGCAAAGGGGCAACAGGAACTGAAAGCCCTGATAATCAAGAAGAAAAAGAAGCCCAAAGGATCTGTAGGCTTAAGTCACCTTGCAAGGAAGGTCAAAATCCCAGTCAAAAGGTCCAAAAAGGCGCCGATCCCTGAAATAGTCGGTGAAGGTGATCGAGAAGACAACCATAGCAACCAGGGTTCTGCCAAACCCTCCCTCTCTTCTAACGAAGAAGATGATCATTCCGAAGACGAGCAGGGTGATGACAAATACCAGCTGTTGGAAGAACGCATGAAAACTATGGAGATACAAAAAATACCTGGTTTAGACTTCAAAGATCTTGGACTCGTCTCAGATATTGTTATTCCTCCAAAGTTCAAAGTACCTGTCTTTGCAAAGTATGATGGAGTTCCTTGCCCAAAACTACATCTGAGATCCTATGTGAGGAAGATACTACCTCATACAGCAGATAACAAATTGTGGATTCATTTCTTCCAAGAAAGTCTGTCTGGTACACAACTCGAGTGGTACTACCAACTGGAAAGTACAAAAGTTCACACCTGGGAAGATTTGGCCGCTGCTTTCTACAAACAGTATCAATACAACGCTGATCTTGCACCAACCCGTACTTAACTACGGGGCATGTCTATGGCACCAAAAGAAAGTTTCAAAGGGTATGCACAAAAGTGGAGAGATCTGGCTGGAAGGGTTCAACCACCCTTATCTGATCGCGAGCTGGTCGACATGTTCATGAGCACTTTAACTGGCCCTTTCTACAGTCATTTGCTGGGAAGCTATTCATCAGGTTTCACTGACCTGATATTAACTGGAGAGCGTGTTGAAAGCGGTATTCAAAGTGGAAAAATTCAAATAGGCTCCTCCTCTGGTACTACAAAGAGGCCCATCAGTGGGAGAAATGAAGTCAATACAATGCACAGTCAGAAAGGTCGCAAAAGCGAGCATCACCAATCTGTAGGGGCTGTTCTGATCTCTGCATCTGTACCTCAAAAAGATCAACCGCCGAAGTATACGCGTCGACCAGATGCACCAAGAAGAAATTTCACCAGAATCAATATGCCAATCTCTCAAGCATTGCAACACTTGTTAAAGGCAAATCTGATCACATTGAAAGACCCTCCAAAGAATGTCAACACTTCCTCTCCGAGTTATCGCCCCGATGCAACATGTGCATACCATTCTAATTGTCCAGGACATGACGCAGATCACTGTTGGGCCCTGAAAAATAAAATACAAGACATGATAGATACTGGGGGAATTGAATTCGATCCTCCAGAGACTCCAAATGTCATCACTGCACCTATGCCAAAGCACGACAAGACCGTTAATGCTATCATAGACACTATTTACATATATGATGTGAGAGAATTGTCAACTCCGCTCCTTGAAGTCAAAAGAAAGCTAATCCGAGCTGGTTTCTTTCCAGGTTGTGACCCTGATTGCTTTTATTGTGCACACCTACCCAATGGTTGTGAGAATCTGAAAATAGGAATTCAAAAGTGGATGGATCGTCGTATCATTATATTTGAGAGGCTCCCTTCTATGGACGATTTATGCGAAGTTTTTGCAAATGGGATGAGAATAGAGGACGTCTCAGTGGTTTCTAACATACCATTGAAAATCCCTACCAAAACTCCTTTCAAAATTTCGGCTGCACCCAGAGTGGCATCGGTAATCATCACCAGTCCAGCTCCATTTCCATACTCCTCAGACAAAGCTGTCCCGTGAAGTTATGACACTAATGTTTATACCCATGGAGTTAAGCAAGATACCTTGACTGAAGAGGCCATGAATTTTACTACTCCAGCTGTTGATAATATTGTGGGTACTAGTAAGATTATGAGAAGTGGAAGGATCTTTTCACCAGAAATTTCTCCAAATGTTGCTACTAATCCAGTCCAAGTCCCAGTTCCTAATAAAGATATCAACGCTCGAGGCAAAGAACCACTAGTTGAACCCGTTCAAATACCGGTGGAAGTCATTGTTGAAGATCCGTCGAAGCAAGAAATGGAGGAAATATTGAAAATAATCTGCAAAAGTGATTACAATATTGTCGAACAACTGGGGCACACTGCTTCAAAAATTTCAATGCTGTCTCTACTAAAATATTCAGAAGCTCATGCCAAGGCCCTGATGAAGTTCCTGAAAGCTGCACATGTACCACAGGAGATTTCAGTCGATCAATTCGATAATTGTGTTGCCAGTCTAACAGTGAATAACGGTCTCGGTTTCTTTGATGTTGATTTAACCCCTGTTGGGAAAAATCACAATAAATCCCTGCACATCTCTATTGAATGTAACGACACTACTCTGTCTCATGTGCTGGTAGACAACGGTTCCTCTTTGAACGTGTTACCAAAAGCAGTACTGGAAAAACTTGACTTCGAAGGAATTGTGTTACAACCAAGCGATGTTGTGGTAAGAGCCTTCGACGGGTCAACAAGAACAGTGTACGGAAAAGTGAAGCTCCCAATCAGAGTGGGCTCTCAGATCTTTGATTCTACCTTTTACGTAATGGAAATTCACCCAGCATATTCCTGTTTACTAGGACGCCCATGGATACATGGGGCAAATGCTGTAACTTCTACCCTGCATCAGAAGTTAAAATATCCGGTAAAAGGCAAGGTCGTCACAGTTTATGGCGAAGAAGAGTATGTGGTTAGCCACCTGAGCAACTCCAAGTATGTTGAGATGGATGGAGAATTCATCGAAACTCCCTGCCAATCTTTTGAGGTGGTCCCTCCAGATGTCTCTACTGCCAAACATATTTCTGTTACTCCTGCTATAAAAGTAACTCCAACTATGGCTTCTCTCAAAGATGCCAAAGCTGTGATCGAAGAAGGTGGTTGCACAGTATGGGGACAGCTCCTCGATGTACCTTACAAGTTCGATAAGCTAGGTCGGGGCTATGCTAATGGAACTCAAAAGAACGATCAAAGTCCTCGTTCTGGAGGATTAATGTCACATTTCATCAGCCAAGGAGTGAATGCTATTGAAGACGATGGAATTATCTTGAACCATATTATTCAGCAATATCCAAATGAAATTCCACCTGTTTCCATGGAAGTTTGGGATACTTTGGGAGAACCAAGCGGCGGGTATGATTTTCTAGTAAAGTACACTGCACCTTAGAGTTCTTTTATTGCCATGGAAGACATCGTCCCAACTGGATGGGTGATCAGTTTGAAGATTGCAAAAGTTTCACAAGTTCCATCACTGAGCAATACCAAAGTCCACCGAGTCCAAAAGAAGTATGGGATACACTAGGAGAACCAAGTGATAAGTATGACTATATGGTGAAGTATTCTGCTCCCCTAAGCTCGTAGATTGCTATTGAAGACATCACCCCAGCTGGATGAGACAACCATTTCAAAGACAATATGACATTCACAAGCCCTGTCGCTCCTGAAGAAGTCTGGGAAACTCCAAATAATGAGAATGATTTCCTGACGCAGTACACTGCTCCTCAGAATGCACAAGTCTCCCTCAAAGACATCATTCCAACTGGATGGGACGATCTTATCGGGTATCTCGCTCAGCCAACAGAGGTATCTCAGCCTGGGCTCTCGTATCCAGCAGAGTATCTTGCTCATCCCGAAGGATCAACAGCTCATTTCCCCACCAAAGAAATCAATGCTGTGGAAGACGAAGAAGACAGCTGCAACTGGAGCAGCTGGATACTCCCTGCTCACAACAATGGATTGAACAACTGGGAAGCTGAAGATGTGATCTCCCTTGATCAGGAGTAAATGCAATTTCCTGTTTTCGTTGTTTATATGTTCAAAGATAAAAATGGTTCCTGTACTATCGAACCATGAACTTAAAAGCCAGGTGCCTTGCCCGAAGCACACTGGTCCTTTTTATAAGGGTTTGTCATATCATGATCATGTTCATTCAATAAAATCATGGGACGTTTGCATATTCAAATTTTGTGATCCTTTTTCTTTCTTTGATTTCATTCATTTTCAAATAGCTATGTGTTCTTACACACACCCACATAATAAATGCAGATTCACATTCACTCTGGATCCTGTTGATAACGATTCTACTATTGCCAGTCATAACTTTGAAAATCCGATCTACCAAACTGAAGACGAAAGTGAGGAAGATTGTGAAGTACCAAGGGAACTTGCAAGGCTGTTAGAACAAGAGGAAAAGACTATACAGCCGCATGAAGAGCCAATTGAAGTTATCAACTTGGGCAGTGACGAAGAAAAGAAAGAAGTCAAGATAGGGGCTGATCTAGAAGACAGTGTCAAGCAAAGACTGACTCGAATGTTACAAGACTACGTTGAGATATTCGCCTGGTCCTATGAAGATACGCCTGGCCTTGACACGGATATTGTGGTTCATCGCCTGCCAATCAAAGAAGGTAGCACTCCAGTTAAGAAGAAACTGCGGAGGAGTAGGCCCGATATGTCCAAGAAGATCAAAGACGAGGTTGAGAAGCAATTCAATGCTGGCTTTCTAAAAGTTGTGAGTTATCCTCCATGGATAGCTAACATAGTGCCTGTGCCTAAAAAAGACGGGAAGGTCAGAATGTGTGTAGACTACAGAGATCTGAATCGGGCAAGCCCCAAAGATGATTTCCCTTTACCTCACATCGATGTATTGGTTAACAATACTGCACAATGCAAGGTATTCTCCTTTATGGATGGATTCTCAGGGTACAATCAAATCAAGATGGCGCCTGAAGACATGGAAAAAACAACCTTCACAACACCCTGGGGAACCTTTTGTTACAAAGTAATGCCCTTTGGTTTAAAGAATGCAGGAGCAACATATCAGCGTGCAATGGTAGCTCTGTTCCATGATATGATTCATCAAGAAATAGAGGTTTATGTCGATGATATGATTGCAAAGTCCAACACCGAAGAAAAACATCTGGGTCATCTGCACAAGCTGTTTGACAGACTCAAGAAGTACAGATTGCGACTGAATCCGAACAAGTGTACCTTTGGAGTAAGATCCGGTAAACTCTTAGGTTTCATCGTCAGCAGCAAAGGTATTGAAGTTGATCCCGCCAAGGTCAAAGCCATTCAAGAAATGCCCATACCCCGTACCGAGAAACAAGTCAGAGGATTCTTGGGACGTCTGAATTACATAGCCAGATTTATTGCCCACATGACTACTACTTGTGTGCCAATCTTCAAACTGTTGAAGAAAGATCAAGTGGAAAGATGGAATGACAAATGCCAGTTAGCCTTTGATAAGATCAAAGAATATCTTCAAAAATCGCCAATCTTGTTACCACCAGTGGAAGGAAGACCTCTGATAATGTACCTAACTGTGTTAGAAGATTCAATGGGGTGTGTACTGGGGCAACATGACGAGTCTGGCCGAAAGGAGCATGCAATCTACTATCTTAGTAAAAAGTTTACCGATTGTGAAACAAGATACTCACTGCTCGAGAAAACTTGCTGAGCCTTAGCATGGGCGGCTCGCCGACTAAGACAGTATATGCTAAACCATACCACTTTCTTGATCTCCAAAATGGATCCTATCAAGTATGTGTTCGAAAAACCTGCTCTCTCTGGAAGAATAGCAAGATGGCAAATGATCTTAACAGAGTATGACATCCAGTACACTTCACAAAAGGCGATCAAAGGAAGTGTGGTAGCTGATCATCTGGCTCATCAAGCAGTGGATGATTATCAAGCGTTGAACTTTGACTTCCCAGATGAAGACATTATGCTAGTTACTGACTACAAACAACCAGGACCAGAGGAAGGACCCGAGCCAGGATCCCGATGGACTATGGTTTTTGATGGAGCTTCTAATGCACTTGGCAATGGCATCGGAGCTGTGATCATTTCTCCTACAGGAGGTCATACACCATTCACTGCCAGATTATGCTTCAACTGCACTAACAATATAGCCGAGTATGAAGCATGTATTCTGGGTCTCAAAGCTGCAATCGATCTAAGAATCAAGTTCCTGGAGGTCTACGGAGACTCGGCGCTTGTAATTTATCAAGTCAAAGAGGAATGGGACACGAAGCACCCGAATCTAATTCCTTACAAAGAATATGTGCTGAGTTTGATTCCTTATTTCGAAGAAATTACTTTTGAACACATCCCGCGAGAAGAAAATCAACTAGCTGATGCTCTAGCAACCATGTCATCTATGTTCAAAGTCAGGTGGGACAATGAGGCGCCAATGATCACCATTTTCAGACAGGATGAACCAGCCTATTGCAATGAGGTCAATACCGAAGGAGCGGAAGAAAAACCATGGTTCCATGAAGTAAAAAGATATCTCGAAATCCAAGAATACCCTGAAGGGGCATCCATTAACGATAGAAAGTTTCTAAGAAGATTTGCTGTCAAATTATTTCTAAGTAATGGAATCCTGTACAAACGAAACCATGACTCGACTTTACTTCGTTGTGTAAACAAGAAGGAAGCGGAACAGATTATGGAAGACATACACGATGGTGCCTTTGGTACTCATTCAAGTGGACATACAATGGCTAAAAAGATTCTGAGAGCAGGTTATTACTGGTCTACCATGGAGACAGATTGCCATCATCACTCCAGAACTTGTTACAAATGCTAGATATATGCCGACAAAGTACATGTACCTCCAGTCCCATTAAACGTTCTGACGGCTCCTTGGCCTTTTGCAATGTGGGGTATTGATATGATTGGAGAAATCAAGCCTACTGCCTCCAACGGACATCGTTATATCCTGGTCGCTATTGATTACTTCACCAAATGGGTAGAGGCAGCCTCGTTTGCTTCTGTCACCAAGAATGTTGTGGCCCGGTTTATCAAGCACAATCTCATTTGTCGGTATGGCATCCCTGAAAGGATCATCACAGACAATGGCACAAATTTAAACAACAGGATGATTACCGAACTCTGCATGCAGTTCAAGATCAAACATCATAATTCATCCCCATATCGACCAAAGATGAATGGCGCCGTAGAAGCTGCCAACAAGAACATTAATAAGATCATCCAGAAAATGACAGTAACCTACAAAGACTGGCATGAGATGTTACCTTTTGCTCTTCATGGTTATCGCACATCAGCGCGTACTTCAATAGGGGCAACTTCATTCTCCTTAGTCTATGGTATGGAGGCAGTTCTTCCAATTGAAATTCAGATTCCTTCCCTAAGGATTATGAAAGAAGCTGATCTAGACGAAGACGATTGGATTCAGACTCGGTTGGACCAGATAAACTTGATTGATGAGAAGAGGCTCGCAACTATTTGTCATGGTCAGTTGTACCAGAAGCGTATGATCAAAGCCTTCAACAAGAAAGTCAAAAGTCAGGCATATCAAACCGGTGATTTGGTTGTCAAACGCATCATCTTACCACAAGGTGACCCCAGGGGCAAGTGGACTCCCACTTATGAGGGACCATTTGTAATCAAGAAAGTATTCTCAGGTGGAGCCATGTTGCTTACCACTATGGACGGCGAGGATTTCCCACACCCTATAAATGCAGACATAGTCAAAAAGTATTCCGCTTAAAGAAAAGCTCGCTAAGTTGAAAACCTGAAAGGGCGATTTAGGCAAAAATGAGCGTCTCGGTGGATTGAAAACCTGAAAGGGCGATCCAGGCAAAATTTAGAGACTAAAAAATAAATATTATCTCGGTAGGCTGAAAACCTGAAAAGGCAGCCTAGGCAAAAGTTAGGGAATAAAGCGTAAGACTATGTCCCGTTTAGCTACCTACTCACCTTCAAGGTTCAGTACATCAAAGGCACCAATCAGTCGAATCACTTTCTTCCAACAAGTGAGGGATGAGACACTCAAAGACAGATTGGCAATAGCAGAGTTGAAACTTGACTGGATTGTTTTCACATAGCTATTTCTCTTTATAAGTAATTTCCAAAGTTTTATGACAATTTCCTACTACTAGGATTTTGTCTCCTTGTACTAATTCACCTATTATGGCTCTCTTTCAAAATCAATACAGCTCATGCTCAAAATCAATGTTTTCATTTTTTCTGTTTTGAACGCGTAAACGTCCCAATTATAATTTTGAACGAACATATGCATTTGAATATGATTGATGTTTATAAGAAAAACAGGAATAGCATTCAGATAATGTCCCAATCATCTGGACATCATCCCGAAACCAGCATCAGAAGAAAAAATCCCCAACAGAGACGTATTTCTCAGCAAAATCATCAATGAGATTGTTTCTCTCTAACAAAGTGATTCGAGAAATCTTACTCCCCAGCAGGGCTGTTCAAGATCACTATTCCCAGAAAGTGTGATCCTCCACACCAAGGCTTGGTCAAATAGTGCATCGGAGGATTACGCATCTTTCTTAAGGTGCATCAAAATCAGAACTTTCAAACTACCTTCATCTCCAAGCAGTAGTTAAAGATCCCTCAACAGAGTACTTTGGTCCGTAAAGAAGTTCCCCAGCTAAGTGTTCTCGAACAAGACAACAAAGATTATCAACGATCACAATGCCTTCACTTCCAAAATAATAAACAGGGATTTATTCTCCCAACCAGAAGATTGATACGCTCTAGACTGCATAAGTCATGTCCATACATCATACATTATACGCATATTCATACACAGCATACAATGTTTCATGACAAACGCATACATAACATGCACATTTCTCATTTAGTTTGAGAATCTCAACATATACATTACATGCATCATAACATTGCATGACACTAACTCGATTTTTTTCAGGTGGACGAATATCCTCAAAAAAGTTGTTCTCAGTCACATACAGTGTTCCCCTGAATTCTATTCAGACGAACATTCCTCTCAGATATCATCAAGCCAAAGTTTCATTCTGAAGAGATCTCTCTTCCCAAACCACTTATCAACTCTAAACAAGCAAAGCAGATACGGTTTAATGGTGACTCATTCTGACGCTTCTAGGCTATACCACAGTCGAATAAACAACTCCAAATCCTTCAGATCTAAGTCGATACCTTGGACGGTTCCTTAATGATCTACCTTCAAGATCTAAGTCGATACCTTGGACGGTTCCTTAATAATCTACCTTCAAGATCTAAGTCGATACCTTGGACGGTTCCTTAATGATCTACCTTCAAGATCTAAGACGATACCTTGGACGGTTCCTTAATGATCTACCTTCAAGATCTAAGACGATACCTTGGACGGTTCCTTAATGATCTACCATCAAAGATCTAAAGCTGATACCTCAAACGGTTCCTTAAGACGATCAATCTTCAAAGATCTAAAGCGGATACCTCAGACGGTTCCACAATGATCAATCTTTAAAGATCCAAAGCGGATACCTCAGACGGTTCCACAACGATCAATCTTTAAAGATCCAAAGCGGATATCTCAGACGGTTCCACAACGATCAACATTCAAAATCTAAAACGGAAAAACATTGGACAGTTCCGTAACGATCAGCCTCCAAGACTTAAAGCGGTAACCTCGGACGGTTCCGAAACGGTCAACGCAGAGGTTTTCAAATCCTTCATCAAGATATAATCAAAGGATTCATTCTGATGAACAAACCATCAATACATTCAATAGATGGCATCTGGTAGCCCATCTCAGGTAATGTTTCGATATGCCAACAACATTTCTCAGGCAACACTCAAATGCAATTTCCAACATCACTTCCGGTGGAGGTAAGTGCAAATTTTCAGGGCATCTAAATATTCAATCATCTTATACCTTCAGATTCCAAACAGTCTCTTCAAGTTTAAGAAGATTGAATAGGGGCAACTGTTATACCCCAAAATTTGCCCGCATCTTTTTTCAGAAAGAAGGCAACAGACTTTTGTCTAAAAATTGGGAGTTTCATATAATCTTGGATTTTATTTCACAAATATCCTGATTTTTATGAATACTCGGTTTTTAGAATTTTTCTTATACGGTATTTTGGTTCGCTGTTGAATTTATTCTTACACAAACGCCAATTACTGTTTATCACTTCACACACACTGTTTATTTGAGATTTATTTACAGATAAATAGTACTGACGCAATTGGTACAGAATTAAATTTTGCAGGCGCAGAGTCCGGGGATTCAGACTGTACTGGTAACAAGTAAATTATTATTAGTTTTTTGTTTCCCACTAATTTTTGTACTATATTCTATTATTTTCAAAATCTTTTCCTTTCTTTTCAAATCTCTTTCTTTCAAAATCAAATCCTAACTTTATTCTATACATCTCTCTTTTCAAACCCTACCATACACTTTCTTTCAAATCCTACTACCACTCAAGTTTTCCTTTTTTGTACGGAATCACTTCATTCCCCAACGTCTCTATCCTTTTTTTCACTCTATAAATACCTCTCATTTTTTCCATAAATTCTCACATCAAATTTCAACTCATCTCTCAAATTTCTACCTCATATTTATTTTCTCTTCTTCCCCAGCAAAAATGGCGAAGTGGATGGATACGTGTTTTCTTATGGTCATCACTGTCTTGGTGGTGATCATGTCCTTTTTCTGTCTGCACAGTCCTGAAAAATGCGGACCTGGGTTGTTTACACTCCCGATCATCTATATGTTGTTATTTATAGCATGGGTTTTTAATCGTCATTTTTAAAGTTTGTCGTATCTTTTGTTTTTAAATAATGTACCGTTTATTTGTCGTACTGTTCATTATATTATGTAATATTTGTACTCTCAGTATTAAATGTCGTACTATCTGTCGTACTGTAGTTTAATTATCCAGATAATATTTTGTGTGTTTTCTGCCAGTTAAATATTTATTTCTCTGTGCCTTAAATATTTTTCAAGGTTATTATCGGTAATTTCGTTTGCATACAGTATATTTTATTTATTTATTATGTCTGTGTTTTTCTAACAACTCATGTAAATAAATTTTCACCATTAACACAACAAAAAAACAAAAAGAAAAAATTAACTTTAACTGTTGAATTTTCACTTTAACTGTTACGTTAATGCCCGGACAGCCAGTTGACAGTCAAACCCGCTGACAGTGCAATTCTCCGTGTTTTGTACCATCAATCAAATCAACCTTTTTGCATTTCAAAATTCCAAGATTTTTGTTCTAGAAGTCTTCTGATAATCACATGATCAGCAGAGACTCAGCACTGCACAAAAATCAGGTACGCTTAACTGTCTCCTACATGAACAGTCCCTAACTAGGGTTTTTGTTTTTTTCAGGAGAACAAGTTTTTTGAGACCTCAAATGGATTTCATGGACCTCCATATATCTCAAAGTACCACCATACAAATTTTCAAACTTCAATTCGCTCAGACGCACAGTCAGCAGCTTAAACAGTCAACAGACGACCAGTTTGACCGAAAAGTCAACAGACAGTCAAAAATGAAATTTTTTGTCAACATCCATATTTTGTCAAAAGATTCATCATTTGATCATTGGTTGATCATAATTCATCAAGGAAAGATCAAAAATCAACAAAACCCTAAGTTTCAAAATTAGGGTTTTCTCCTAAAAAGTCAATTGAACTTTGACCGGCCATAACTCTCTCCTCGTTCATTCAAAAAATTCCAACCAAAGCTTGTTTTGAAGGAAATTCAATTATCTTTCAAATGCAATTGATCCCATGGTCATTGGATTCACCATTTGAAAAATCTGAGCTCAGACATTACAGGTCATTTTCAAAGTCAACAAAAAGTGGTTTTTTGTCAAAGGCCATAACATCAAGATAACTTCTCCAAATGAAAACAAGTTTCCAAAGTAGCTTGTAGAGGACATCTTTAGGTTTCTAAAAAGTACAAGAACTCCTTCATATGATAAAAATTGAGGGATTTATGCCTTGTTGAAGTTGGCTATATTTTGGGAAAATGCATAAAACCAACATTGATCAAAAATGTTTTTTTTTCCAAAAGGGGCCAAGTTTCCATGATCCAAACATGATTCTAACAATGCTAAGGGCCTCCCACGACCAACCTAAGGCCCATAGCATTTTTATTTCTTTTTTGGTTTAATTTTATTACATTTAAAGTTAAATTGAAAAAGAAATGGTGAAGGATAATGATACATAGCTTTGATCTTAAGCTAAAATCATCAAGAATTGATTCCACTCTGCAGCATGAAGGTACATAGCAGGCCTAGAGCAAGAGGTTGAAGGGAATTCAAAGCCATGGCCAAAGAATTCAAACTTTTTTATATTAAAGAATTCAAAAGTTCAAAGATCATCAATGCTTGGTAGCTTAGTTTTGAAGCTTATTCATTGCTTATAAATGAACTAGGACACTTCAGTAACGGACACACAATTGCAGAATCAAATCCATGCTTGTAACACACTTGTATCACACTTGAAATTTTGCAAGAAATTTAAAATTCGAATTTTAAGTTTTAGTTAGTTTCAATCCAAACTAAGTATTCAAACATCATCTCTAAACTTCATTGAACCTATCCAAATAAGTTTTAAGCATCAAAACCTCACAAATCGAGCCACACAAGCCACGGTTTGTTCAAACATAAATCACCTCATATCTGATCATTCATGCATGTTTAACAAGATGTAGACATATATTTGAGTTTAGTTTGATGTACTGATCGTTTCTGGAAGTTTAATTGAGGTTTGGATGCTAGTACACGAAATTGCCATTCTAGGGTCTTGAGCTCCATTTTAGGGTTATTTGATTTAGGCAAAATTAGAAGAAACAAGATGCATATTTAAACTCAGTGAATCAAGGCTAACAGAATGAACAGGTCGCGAAATATTTTTGTGTAGGTTTACCCCTATTCGGTATTTTGCAGGAATGAAGCTCATCTATTATAGCGCTTTTGGAAGAAAACGCTGTTAAAAGTGGAGTTTGGAGGTAGAAGACGAAGACGTGGCTTGCTCTGGTTGGTTGGTTTGCGCGCGCGTGCATTTTGAAGCTCAGACCAATCACATGTGTTGCGTTCCACTATCATATCATGAGCCTTATGCTCTCAGCCATCAGATTTCATTAACTCAAGATCCAATGCTCTAGCCTTGCCAGTCCATACCATAGACTCTCTCAATAACCACACCAGATTATTAATTATATATTTTCCATTTTATTTTATTTACTTTGCAAAATTCATTTAAAATAGTTTAAAAAATCAAAAAAAAAATATAATAAAAATATTTTTAGGTTTATAAAATAATCTATTATTTTTTTTACACAAAAATATTTTATATTTCTTAATAATTAAAATATTTTGTTTAATCAATTAGTATATTTATATATTTACTTTTTAATTATTTTAACCCATCAAAAATCAAAAAAATATTTTCTTTTTATTTAAATTAAGTTTATATATTATAGACTAATTTTGTACATATTTAGAATATTTTTCTTTTAAAGTTTAAATTATTTGTATAATTGTTTATATAATTATATGTTAATTAACTTAATAGTTTCAAAAACATCTTCAAAAAATCCAAAAAAATTAGTTTTTATTTTAAAATTAATTAACAAGCAATATGAACATATTTTAGACTTAATTTTTAGGTTTAAATTTTATTTCTACCTTCTTTCTCATTTTAATTAAATTAATTATGCATTAATTCCAATTTAAATTAACCATACAAAAAATCCAAAAATATTTCTTTTATCTTATTGCAATTTAAATTCCTAGATAAAGTGTATAGGTTGTCAAAATTATGTAAATAGCGTAGTTTACATTTCCCGCACAATCGATGTAATAGCGTAGATTTACTTTCCGCATTTTACATTCCCGCATTTTAAATTCTGTACATATAAAACTGCGTGTATGTCAAAGATAAAAACTGAAGCGTTAGATCACTAACTTCAAAGATAAAAATATCTGAATCAGAACACAATCACACTTGCACCTCTTAGGGTAATCCCTCTATTACTCTTTTCAAAAATCAAATTCTATTGTTTCAAATGCAAATCCAAACTTTTGTTTACATCCGGTCAAAAGAGAATTTTCTAAAAGAAATGGGAAAGGACCTTATAAATTTAAGGTAGATCTCCTAATTGCTTGCTCAAATCAAAACAACAAATGTCTCATATATCATTGTTTTTCAAAATAAAACTTCCAAAAAAGACAATACTTGGTATATATCCAAACAAGGATCATTACGAAGTTACAGCTCTTTTTTCAAAACATCTTTCGAAAGATAACTTTTTTCAAAACATCTTTCAAAAGATAAAACACTTTGTATACATCCGCACAAGGATCATTACAAAGTCAATTCACAAAATGAATTTTAAAACCACATACAAGCATTTCAAGGCAAGACAAATGATTCAAACAAGTGATCTAAGCAATTAAGAGCCCATGGATAACCATGGATACAAAGGGGTGCTAATACCTTCCCTTTGTATAACCTACCCCCGAACCCAAAATCTCTTAAAGGTCTTTTCTGTTTCTTTTATAAACCTTTCCTTAATTGGATAAAATAAAAGTCGGTGGCGACTCTCTGATTTTCAAAACTCAAAAAAAAAATAAAAGAAGAGTCAGTTCGTATCTCTCACGCGAGATATATAAAAAACCGAGGGCGACAGTGGTGACTTGTGATGTTTGTGTTAGGTTTTAACATACAAGTTTAACACTTGAACCTTTGATCAATTTGCAATTATAACCAGAATAAAGTGAAATGTAAACGATATTTGTTCAGGCAGTTCGTCGATCGTCCTCGCTAAGACTACATCTGCCCCCAATTCCAAACGGGAATAGGGATGTCTTTCATTATGATTGAAAACAGTTTATACAAAGAAGATAACAAAGCGATAACGATAAACCGAATATGTTGATCCTTTGAATCTTCTTCCCCTTGATCTTGAGCTAGATCAAGTATCTTCCAAGAGCTTCACTTTGATTTCCTTGATGCAGTGTATTGAATTGCTTGAACCCTTGTTCTTCAATCTTCACACTCAGCTGAATCTTTGATAAAGCCTCTTGATAAAAACCCCCAAAATTCACCAATCTTGGAGGACAAAATCCGCAGATTTTATTCACCAAAAACCCCACAAATCTTCACCCACTAGGAATCTTCAATTCCGTTCCATGGACGTTATCGATCTTGAACGCAAACCCTCAATGCAAAAATGATTGTGTGTAGTTGTGTTGGAGTTGAGACGAAGATCGAAGATGAGAAGCCTTTGTGTATCTTTCAGTTGTTGGTGTTCAAAAACTCAATAATTGACAGCAAACAATATATATGGGAGCTGGTGTGTTGATGCAGAGCAAACATACAATTTTGGCATTTTTGAGAAGGTAGGTTGACCTGTTTCATTGATTAGGTCGACCTAACAGAAGCAGATTTAGTTAGGTTGAAATTGTTCCCAGTTAGGTCGACCTGTTGGACGTTTGGGTCGACCTAAAATCAGTTGAAATGTGTTCTTGGGACTTTTCTTCAGTTTAGGTCGACCTAGGAGTGTTGGTGAGTCGAACTAACAGTGAGGTGTGCAAATCTCTTCAATTTAGGTCGACCTAGGAAGGTAAGTGGGTCGACCTAACAGTGGCATGTTTGAATCTTCTTTGTCTCCCTTAATTTGAGTCGACCAAATGATGTACTGGGTCGATCTAGTTGATGCAAAACCACATTCTGAGTAATTTGAGCTTTATAGGTTGACCTAGACACAGGGTAGGTCGACCTACATTGTCTTGGATAGCCAATACTTGCTTTTCCTTGAGTCATTCACTTGTGCCTTTGTTGTTTGTTCACTTATGGTGTTTGCCATGAATCAAAAACTCCTTGGTGAGTATAGGTTTGTACTTACATACTCCCCCTTTTTAAGGATGGCAAACATTTGGTTTAATGGCGAAAGCTCCCCCGGACTTGTGTGCGTAAGCTCCCCCGTACTAAGCTCCTTCGTACTCAGCTCCCCCGTACTCTCAACACATCTCCCCCTTTGACAACATCAAAAGATAGACAACAAGAGAATAGTAGAAGAGAGTAACAGAATAATATTTATAGAACAATATCTTGCATAGCATAATAGTTAAAAAAAATAGAGGATAAAATCCAAACATATTCAAAATACAACCAAGCGAACATATTATCCAAACAAGATCAAACAAAACAAGCTTAAGTTCGAGAGATAACAGGAAATAAACATAATGAGAATGAAATGTAATGAAATGAGATGATTTGATGAGATGCAATGCATCCTAACGTCTGCCCCATCTTCCTCTTCCTCTTTGGAAACTGTGAGGTCGATCCTCTTCAACCTGTTCCAGCAGATCAAGAACGACTATGTTTAGAGTGTTGAAGCTTTGACTGAGATTTGCATGCCGATTAGAGGTTGTTTCTTCAAAGCGATTTTGTCTTTCAGTCAAGTTTGATGCAAAGGTCTCAAAGTCGCTCTTGTGCTCTTGAGCCAAGCAGTGTAGAGTTGCATACTGACGTTGTTGTTCATCATAGCAATCTTGTTGAAGCTGTTGCATATTCTGGAACTGGAGCTGTTGTGCTTCAAAGTTTTGTTGTTGAAGGATTTGCATATTCTCAAGCATAGAGATGGTGTTGGACTGATCCGGCTGAGGTGGAGCTGTGTATCCCCAAGGGATTTCCTCTTCTTGAGGTGGAACATATTGCCAATTAGGACCCGTATCATGAGAAACATCTTCCATAGTGTGATCATCATCATTTGCTATGTCATGATCATTGCCTTCTTCTTCATTACCTGCAAGGTGGCCAAATTTTGTAGGATCGTCATAGTTGTATGTGACTTTTCCGGTTCCCTTCTGGATAAGATAGTAAGTTTGCCTATCTGGATCCTAGTGGTATCCCATGAGGGTTAAGGTTGTTTGGGAGAAGTCTTGAGGCTGTTTGATGCTAATGTAGGGCAGTCTATCAAGTTTCATACCGAAATGGTTCACAATTGTTTGAATAATTGAACCATAACATAGAGCAGTAGTTTTCTGCTTTACCTCATAGAACTTAGCGGCGAGAAAATTTGGCCAGTTTGCATGCGTTCTGTTTTGAAGCATATACATTAACACAATTTCATTGCGTTCAACTCTTGAGTATCCTCCTGCTCGTGGTCGAATAATTCTGGAGATGATCCAATTTAGGAGCCTAGGATCTCTCTTTAAGTGCCATGTTGTAATTGTTTCATTTGGCCTGTCAATGACGGAAGGGTCTTTGAGAATTGAACTCATGTAGGCCACATGATCATAGTTGGCCGGAACCTCACCGTCTTCTATACAAAGTTCATCTCCCACAAGCGTAAGGCCAAAGATGCTTATCCAAGCCCGTTTGTCAACAACATGCGATTTGGACCCCATCTTAAATCGGAAGTAACAACCGTCCCCTTTTTGTAATCCTGCATAGAAAGCCCTAACGGTATTCTCACAGTACGGAGTGTCACATTCCAACAATGGATGAATATTTTGATGCTGAATCAGATTTGTAACATCAAGAATATGCATACGGTTGGCAACATTTGGGTTATAGACATATTGCTTGATAATTTTCCTTTTCATTTGCCACTTTTCAAAGTTTTCCTTACAATAAAAAAGAACAAGAGCTAGAGCACTTACCGGTTGAGAAGATGATCCGGATGCAATTTCCTTTCCCTTTCTTGATTTTGGTGCCATGATTGGAGATAATTTGTGTGAGAAAGAGGAATTTTGGAGGAATTTGATGTAGGAGAATTAGGGTTGGCCGTACACAAGGGTTTGAGAATGTGTAAGAATGAAAAATGTATGCTTAATGATGTATGGGGATGGGTCGGGTCGACCAAGAGACCCAAATTTTGCATTTTTGTATCAGTAGGTCGACCTAAAGTGAGGCTGGGTCGGCCTAACAGAAGGACCCTGAAAATGATTCAGATTAGGTCGACCTAAAAGAGGTGTAGGTCGACGTAACTGAGCATGATTTTGTTATTGGTAAAAAAAATTCTGTAGGTCGACTCAGAGGCAGAGTAGGTCGACCTAAAATGCCTCAAATGTTAGAAATGCAGTGATGACACTTATGTATGTTGGATTCATGCTTATTCTACTTACTTGTATGCCCAAAACATGATATGTTATGAGTAATGATGATCAACATATACATGTAAATGAGATATATGGAGAAGCATATATGAAGTCACTATAAACATGTTAATTGATAGCATATTATAGTATCAATGATATTTTTGGAAGTGAACAACAAACATGTTACCACTTTCTCAATTTGTAGGTATCTCGTCATCATTTCATAGAATGGTGTATAGTCCTCTTGTCAATGTGGCACGATTCTTGATTTGTTGATGGACTACCTTCATACTAAGAGAAATGTTAGCTTGGGCATAATCAATATATATAATGTAAAAGAATAAAATTAAGTGAACAAACGCATTTAGCTCAAATTAGAGATATCTAGTATCCCTAATTCTCTGCGAATGGTGAAGAATTGCTCGGTTGCAAGAGGTTTGGTGAAGATATCAGCTAGTTGCTTCTTGCTTTCTATATGTTCAAAGATAACTTCTCCTTTTTCGACATGATCTCTTAGGAAGTGATGCCTTATTTCGATATGCTTGGTTCGTGAGTGTAGGACTGGATTCTTGCTTAAATTGATAGCACTAGTGTTGTCGCACATGATAGGTATACGATCAAGCTTAATACCAAAGTCAATGAGTTGCTGCTTGAGCCATAATATCTGAGCCCAACAGCTTCCTGCAGCTACATATTCTGCCTCAGCTGTAGATAATGCGACTGACACTTGTTTCTTGCTGTGCCAACTTATCAATGAATTGGAGAATAGATGACATGTCCCACTGGTACTCTTTCTATCAGATTTGCATCCAGCAAAGTCGGAGTCGGAGAATCCCACCAAGTAGCATTCATTCCCTTTAGGATACCATAGGCCATAAGTAGTAGTTCCACGGAGATATCGTAGAATTCTTTTTACGGCCTTTAGATGTGATTCCTTTGGACAAGATTGGTATCTTGCACACATGCAAACACTAAACATAATGTCCGGTCTTGAAGCTGTGAGATATAATAGAGAACCTATCATGCCTCGGTACAATTTCACATCTACCTCTTTACCTTTTTCAACTTTGTCTAGGTTGCTATTTGTTGCCATAGGTGTGTCAATTTCTTTTGACTCACTCATTCCAAATCTCTTAAGCAATTCTGTGCAATACTTAGTTTGACTTATGAAAGTTCCATGACCAATTTGCTTGATTTGTAGACCAAGAAAGAAGTTCAACTCTCCCATGAGGCTCATCTCAAATTCACTCTGCATAAGCTTAGAGAATTCTTTGACAAGTTTTGCATTAGTCGACACAAATATAATATGATCTACATAAACTTGAACCAAAAGTATATCTTTATCTTTTCTTTTAATGAAGAGAGTAGTGTCAACTTTACCCCTAAAGTATCATTGACTAAGTAGAAATTTGCTTAGACGTTCATACCAAGCCCTAGGGGCTTGTTTGAGACCGTATAACACACGTTTCAACTTATAAACATGAGTTGGGTACTTGTAATTTTCAAAGCCGGGTGGCTGAGCTACATAGACCTCTTCATTAATATAGCCATTTAGAAAGGCACTTTTAACATCCATTTGGAATAGTTTAAAGTCTTTTGAACAAGCATAAGCAAGTAAGAGACGAATAGCTTCGAGGCGTGCTATGGGAGCGTACGTCTCTTCATAATCAATACCTTCCTCTTGATTGTAACCTTGAGCAACTAATCTAGCTTTGTTTCTAGTAATAGCTCCGTTTTCATCAATTTTGTTACGAAAAACCCATCTAGTACCGATTACTTGATGATCTCCCTGATGAGGGACAAGGTCCCAAACATCATTCCGTTTAAATTGGTTAAATTCTTCTTGCATGGCCATTAGCCAATGCTCATCAAGTAATGCGTCCTTAGAGTTTTTCGGCTCAACTTGTGAAACAAAAGCAAAATGATGACAAAAGTTACTTATCTTGGAGCGTGTTGTAACGCCCTTTGAGATGTCCCCTATTATGTTGTCAATTGGATGATCTTTTACGTTTGTCCAGGCCTTAGGAAGTTCTTCGTTGTTTAAGATGCTTTCTTTTTCAACATTATCATGAGACTCGTCTTTCTCTTTCTTAGCATCTTCCTTCACAACACTTTCACTTTCGTCTTCCTTATCTTTGACAATGTCTTCAGTAGATGGGCCTGCACTATCAAAAGATATACCTTTCTCGACATATTTTGCATAAGATTCATCAAAGGACACATGAACTAACTCTTCAACTATAAGTAACCTTTTGTTGTAAATCCTATATGCTTTACTAGATTGAGAGTAACCAAGAAATATGCCTTCGTCAGCTTTAGCATCGAATTTCCCAAGGTTATCCTTACCGTTATTTAACACAAAACATTTGCAACCGAATACGTGGAGATGTGACACATTTGGTTTTTTACCCTTTAATAGTTCATATGGTGTTTTGTTTAGTATAGGATGTATTAGTATCCTATTCAAAACATAACATGCGGTGCTAACAGCATCGTCCCAGAAATATTTGGGTAGACTACCCTCATTGAGCATTGTTCTTGCCAACTCTTCTAGAACACGATTTTTGTGTTCAACCACTCCGTTTTGTTGTGGTGTTCTAGGAGCTGAAAAGTTATGTTCAATTCCATGTTTATCAAAGTATTTTTCAAAAAGATAGTTTTCAAATTCTCCACCGTGATCATTACGAATTGCAACTATTTTAGTGTTCATTTTGTTTTGACATAACCTTGCAAATTGAGTAAAGGCTGGAAAAGTTTGATCCTTACTAGGTAGGAAGATTGTCCAACAAAATCTAGAGTAATCATCAACAATGACCAAACCATAGGTGTTGCCACCTAAGCTTTTAGTCCTTGAAGGGCCAAAGAGATCCATGTGAAGAAGTTCAAGAGGGCGTGATGTTGAAACCACATTTTTTGATTTAAAAGAAGTTTTTGTTTGTTTCCCCTTTTGACATGCATCACATAGACGATCCTTTGAAAACCTTATTTTTGGTAAACTGATTACTAGGTCTTTTGTGACAACCTTATTAAGTAAGTCAAAATTTATGTCGGCAAGGCGTCTATGCCAAAGCCATGAGTCTTAGCCTAGAGCGATGAGACACTTGGCACTTGACTTAGATACTTCATCCAAATTCAACATATAGATATTGTTTACTCATATGCCATTAAACATAATGTCTATTTTCTTGGTATGTTCTATTGTGCAACCAGAATTTGTAAAAGTTACTTTGAAGTCTTTGTCGCACAATTGACTAATACTTAAGAGATTATGTTTAAGCCCTTCTACTAGTAATACATCAGCTATAGTTGTGGTAGAGGGGTTACCTACACTTCCTTTACCAAGTATAGCTCCCCGATTGTTGTCTCCATAGGTGACATACCTCTTTTTCTTTGCGTGAAACTCAACAAAAAGTGATATGTCTCCCTTCATGTGTCTTGAGCATCCGCTATCAAGGAACCACAACCTTTCGGCAGTGTCAATACACTTTTCCTGCAAAATTAATTTAGAGAGGGAGGTCCCCAATTTTCATTGGGTCCTTGGTAGTGAGTACATAAATTGTTGCACTTTGGCAACCATTGAAATACTCCTTTAGGAACCAAAATCCTCCTAAATTTGCATTTTTCAATGGTATGACCCTTTTTGCAACAATAGTGACAGGTAATATGATGAGAAAATGTTGTTTTGTGAGTTGATACTTTTGGTACAAAAGTGTATTTACTATATAAAGGAGTATACGATCTTTTGAACTTATTCGGATCAACCGCAAATGTCACTTTTGGTTGTAGAGCCTTGATGTAGGATCTTTCTCACTTGTGACATGTCTCACAACCAAACCATGATGTAGGATCTTTCTCAACTTTATCCTTTTGAATATCTAGCATAGATTGTTTTAAAGCTTCCATATCCTTTTCGGTTTTCTCAAGTTTTGATTCAAGATATGAAAAAAATTTCTTGTTTAAGGCCAAAAGTTTGAAAGCTTCAATTGCATCTTTATGTAGTTCTTCAAAAGCTAATTTTAATTGAGAATGAGATACCTTATCTACATGTTCGGGTTTAAGGTGACTTACACGTTTCTTTTTCTTGTGTTGATGAGCCATAAGACATAAGTTTGCCGATTCTTCTTCATCGCTTGATGAGTCTTCACTAGATGAATCACTTTCCCATGCTATGTAGGATCTTCTAGACTTGTTGTGACCTTTGCTTTGATTCTTCTCTTTCTCCTTCTTATGGTATGGACAATCTGGTTTGTAATGACCAACTTTGCCACAATTGAAACAAGGACCCTTGGTTTTTCCTTTGTTATTCTCATCTTGTTTGTACTTGTTGGATTGCTTCCTATAGTTGATCAAGCCTTTGTCGGAATGTTTTGCTCCATTTTTCTTTAAGTATTTGTTGTACCTTCGCACAAACAGTCCCATTTCCTCATCATCGGAGTCTTCATCATCACTAGTATCACTATCCTCTAGCTCTTGCTTTGAGGTCTTGGAGCTTGAAGCTTTTAGAGATATTGACTTCTTCTCTACCTCTTTCTCCATGTTCTTATATTTCTTTGCCCTTTTCTCATGCATGTCAAGGAATTTAAGCTGTTGCTCGTGTTCTTCCAGTTTACCGAAGAGGGTGGTGATGTCTAAGGTATTTAGATCATTTGCTTCCTTTATGGCTGTAACCTTGGGTTGCCATTCCCTGTTTAAACATCTCAAAATTTTGTTAGTAGCAACTGCATTGGAAACAGGTCTATCAAGAGAATTTAAATGATTTTTCAGATGCACGAATCTCTTTTGCATGTTTTCGATCGATTCACCATCTTCCATGTGAAAGAGTTCGAACTCTTGAGTTAACGTATTGATTCTAGCTAGTTTGACATCATCCGTGCCCTCATGGGCAACTTGCAATGTGTCCCACATAGCTTTAGCGGATCTACAATGGGAAACACGATAGTATTCATCAACTCCTAGAGCTGATATTAGAATGTTTCTCGCTTTCCAAATGTATCCATATCTCTTTTCATCTTCAACATCCCAAGTATTTTCTGGTTTAGGGACAACAGCACCAGCTGCATTTGTCATGGTAATTTGAAAGGGACCATTAACAATTGCTGTCCAAATGTTCCTATCAATTGCATTGATATGAACGCACATAAAATCCTTCCAATAGCCATAGTTTTCACCGTTGAAAACTAGAGCTCTATTGTGAGCCCCTTTAGGTCTGGAAGCCATCTTTCCAATAAGTGTTTCACGTAGCAAGGAATAAACCAGAGCTCTTGATGCCACTTGTTAGACGCTAGGCTTAAGGATCTAGAGGGGGGGTGAATAGATCACACAGAATTTTTCGGAATTATTTCAAACTTAGGCGAAAATGTATCGGGATCGACTTGCGTCTATTCCGAACCTCTATTGAAAGAATCAGATATGTGATAAAACCACAAAATAGTTAAGGATTATTGATGAAGAGATTGCTTAGAGAATCAAATAGTTACGGTAATGAAAATCGTTTAAACTACTCGCTTGATTAACTTGTTTGCAATGACTTGATAATAGTTGAAGCAATATATCAAACACTTGGTGATAATAACCAAATTGATTATGATTCAATGTGTGGTGACTTGTGATGTTTGTGTTAGGTTTTAACACACAAGTTTAACACTTGAACCATTGATCAATTTGCAATTATAACCAGAATAAAGCGAAATGTAAGCGAAAAGATAAAAGCAATAAGAACACGATATTTGTTCAGGCAGTTCGTCGATTGTCCCCGCTACGACTACATCTGCCCCCAATTCCAAACGGGAATTGGGATGTCTTTCATTATGATTGAAAACAGTTTATACAAAGAAGATAACAAAGCGATAACGATAAACCGAATATGTTGATCCTTTGAATCTTCTTCCCCTTGATCTTGAGCCAGATCAAGTATCTTCCAAGAGCTTCACTTTGATTTCCTTGCTGTAGTGTATTGAATTGCTTGAACCCTTGTTCTTCAATCTTCACACTCAGCTGCATCTTTGATAAAGCCTCTTGATAAAAACCCCCAAAATTCACCAATCTTGGAGGACAAAATCCGCAGATTTTATCCACCAAAAACCCCACAAATCTTCACCCACTAGGAATCTTCAATTCTGTTCCATGGACGTTATCGATCTTGAACGCAAACCCTCAACGCAAAAATGATTGTGTGTAGTTGTGTTAGAGTTGAGACGGAGATCGAAGATGAGAAGCCTTTGTGTATCTTTCAGTTGTTGGTGTTCAAAAACTCAATAATTGACAGCAAACAATATATATGGGAGCTGGTGTGTTGATGCAGAGCAAACATACAATTTTGGCATTTTTGAGAAGGTAGGTTGACCTGTTTCATTGATTAGGTCGACCTAACAGAAGCAGATTTAGTTAGGTTGAAATTGTTCCCAGTTAGGTCGACCTGTTGGAGGTTTGGGTTGACCTAAAATCAGTTGAAATGTGTTCTTGGGACTTTTCTTCAATTTAGGTCGACCTAGGAGTGTTGGTGAGTCGACCTAACAGTGAGGTGTGCAAATCTCTTCAATTTAGGTCGACCTAGGAAGGTAAGTGGGTCGACCTAACAGTGGCATGTTTGAATCTTCTTCGTCTCCCTTAATTTGAGTCGACCAAATGATGTATTGGGTCGATCTAGTTGGTGCAAAACCACATTCTGAGTAATTTGAGCTTTATAGGTGGACCTAGACACAGGGTAGGTCGACCTACATTGTCTTGGATAGCCAATACTTGCTTTTCCTTGAGTCATTCACTTGTGCCTTTGTTGTTTGTTCACTTATGGTGTTTGCCATGAATCAAAAACTCCTTGGTGAGTATAGGTTTGTACTTACACTCATATCTGTGGTACTCCACAGGAACCTTTTTGAAAATATGTGCTTTATAAAAAGATATTATTAGCAAAAGGAAGGGTTTGTTTTATTTTTAAAATAAGCTCGGCAAGATGTTACATCTTGTGCCTACATACCTCCTCGGTGCAATGGAGAAGTTAGAGCTAATGTAGTTCCACTTAAAAGGGAAGATGTTTAAAAGGAATAAACACTTTATCATCATAAGAGAGAATACTCAGCCATTGATCTTGAACATGAGAACATATGGATCATTTGCGTCACAAATGAACTTTGACTGGTCATAACTCTCTCATCCTTCATCCAAAAAATTCAAACCAAAGCTTATTTTGAAGGAAATTCAATTATCTTTCAAATGCAATTGGTCCCATGGTCATTAGATTCACCATTTGAAAAATATGAATCAAGACATTACAGGTCATTTTCAAAGTCAACAAAAAGTCACTTTTTTCAAAAGGACACACAAGGAGCATGGAAAATCATTTGGACATGAGACCAAAGACATTGGTTAGAGGACTCTTTGAGGTTTCCAAAAAGTGCAATAACTCCTTCATATGATAAAAATTGAGGGATTTACACCTTGTTGAAGTTGGCTAAATTTTGGGAAAATGCATGAAATCAACATTGATCAAAAATGTTTTTCTTCCAAATGAAACCCAATTTCCATGATCCAAACATGTTTACCATGATGTAAAGGGCCTCCCACGACCAAGACAAAGCCCACATCATTTTTGTTCTTTTTTTGATTTAATTTTATCACATATAAGATTAAATTAAACAAGGAAAATGGAAGGATAATGCATAGCTTAGTTTCTAAGCATGAGTCATCAAAGAATCTTCAATTTTCTGCAGCAAAAGGAAGTACAAAGCAAGAGAAGTAAAGGAGAGCAAGCTTTGGTCAAAGTTTCAAAGATTTTTAATATTTAAAAATCAAAGTTTCAACAAAGCTCATCAATGCTTCTAGCTTAGATTTTAAGCACCTCTTAGCTTATAAATTAGGCAGCATACTTCCACAATAAGGGACACACGAAAATAGCAAAGGAGATAGAAAGAAACTTCACAAAATTCTCACAAAAATATCATAACTTTGTAATTTTCGTTTTCTATATTCCAGCCATTATCAATACAAACAATCACTTTCAATCATCTCCTGAAGTGGCATAGAGTAAGAATGAACTCATAATATGGTCCTATAAGGGTTATAACACGTGCATAGTACTCTTCACCTTCATGCATAATTAATTTTCGTTTTCTTACATTTAATCAATATCAATGTAATCTAATCATTCTAATGAGTTCATGAGGCCTTATAGGGTGGATCTGGGCTCTAACATGTTAGCTTCCACGTGAGAATTGCTCTATGCCATTAACAAGTGCTCATGCATGTTCAAACTTCAACTTCATCGAATCCATGGCTACAGCACTCAAACAGTGAAACTAATACCATATTTGGACTCAGAGCATCCTAATTAGGGGATCTGGGTCACTTGTTATTCTTCATAACGTTTGTTCTTGCAGGTTTGTGAAGCTACCAAGAAATGGCGTTTTTATCGTAAAAATAGAGAGGTTTAAAACCGCCGCTATTCATGTTAAAAAATGAAGGAGACGGAGGTTGAAGACGACCACGCGTCCAAGCGTGGTTCGTCAGTCAAAACTGACTCTTCCCTCCTGTCACGTGGCTGCTTACCATTAGCCAGTCAAATGGTCTTCCCATCAACGCATGCACCTGTGGGTCCCAGTCTGGATAATATATTCCCTTGAATTCAGCGCATGTCACCCACCATTATATCATGTTCCCCACCATCTAAGCCATTGGATCATGATCTCAGCACATCCAACGCATCAGAATATCCCCCACATCATGGACCTCATTTAATTACCACACCTGATCATTGTTTATATATTTTCTATTTTTATTTAATTTTCTTTATAAAATTATTTTAAAATAGTTCTAAAAATCCAAAAAATACACAAAAAATATTTTTAAGTTGATAAAATAATACTTTATTTTCTGAAATAAAAATATTTTATTTTTCTTCATAATTTAAATATTTGGCATAATTAATTAGTATATATTTATATATTTGCTTTTTAATTATTTCAACCAATCAAAAAAGTCATAAATTTTTTTTTCTTTATATTAAATATAGTTTATATATTATAGGCTAATTTTGTACATATTTAGAATAATTTTATCTTTAAGTTTTAATTATTTGTGTAATTATTTGTATAATTATATGATTATTTAACTTAATAATTTCAAAACCTATTTCAAAAATTCCAAAAAAATTAGTTTTATCTTAAAATTAATTGATAAGCATTTTGAACATATTTTAAGCTTAATTTTTAGGTTTAAATTTTATTTCCATCTTTTTCTTATTTTAATTAAATTAATCATGCATTAATTCTAATTAAAATCAATCATCAAAAAATCCAAAAATATTTCTTTTATTTTCTTGCAATTTAAATTCCTAGATCAAGTGTATAGGTTGTCAAATTCATGTAAATAAGCGTAGTTTACATTTCCCTCAAAATCGATGTAATAGCGTAGATTTACTTTCCGCATTTTACATTTCCGCATTTAAATTCCAGCACATATAAAATTGCGTGTATGTCAAAGATAAAATTGAATCGTTAGATCACTAACTTCAAAGATAAAATATCTGAATCAAAACACAATCACACTTGCACCTCTTAAGGTAATCCCTCTTTTACTCTCTTCAAAAATCAAGATCAAAATCAAATGCAAAATCGAACTTTCGTTTACATCTGGTAAAAGGATAGTTTTTTAAAGGAAATAGGATAAGACCTTATAACTTAGGGTAGACCTCCTAATTTGCTTGCTCAGATCAAAACAAACAAATCTCTCATATATCATTGTTTTTCAAAATAAAACTTTCAAAAAAGACAATACTTTGTATATATCCAAACGAGGATCATTACGAAGTTAACGTTCTTTTTTTCAAAAAACATCTTTCGAAAGATAAAACACTTTGTATACATCCGCACAAGGATCATTACAAAGTCAATTTACAAAGGTATTTGAAACCACATACAAGCATTTCAAGGCAATAGAAAAGTGATTGAAAACAAGTGAGCTAAGCAAATTAAAGAGCCCCTGGATAACCATGGATACAAAGGGTGCTAACACCTTCCCTTTGTATAACCTACCCCCTTACCCAGAATTTCTTAAAGGTCTTTTTCTGTTTCTTTTATAAACCTTTCCTTAATTGGATAAAATAAAAGTTGGTGGCGACTCTCTGATTTTCAAAAACACAAAAGCAGAAAGAAAAGAGTCAGTTCGCGTATCTCTCCGCGAGAGGTATGGTAAAAAACCGAGGGCGACAATATTGATCACAACCTGATCACTCTAGGAACAGACTGCTTAGATACCCTCTAAGACTTTCTAGAGTATTCTGATCAACAACCTGATCACTCTAGTTCTTACAAATAAATGTAAACAAATTCTTTTAAGAGTTACAATGCTTCTTATAAAGCTATTATCACAACTGTGATTTTCTCTTAAGTTAAGCTTAATCTCACTAATATATTACAACAGCAATGTAGTGAGGTTGAAGATGAAGTTTGAGAGCTTTTTGAATTTGACAGCATTTCTGTATATTTGTGCAAGTGTTGTATTAAGCTTCTCATCAGAACTTCTATTTATAGGCGTTTGAGAAGATGACTGTTGGGAGCATTTAATGCTTTGCGTGATCCGTACAGCATTGCATTTAATGTTTCACTCTTTTGTCAACTACCTCGAGCCTTGCTTTTGTTGTGTCTACTGACGTTGCCTTTAATAGCTACTAATGTTCCTTTTGTCAGTCAGCGTAGCCTGCCATCTTGTACTTGCTTCTGATCTGATGTTTGTGTAAACAACGTTTGAATATCATCAGAGTCAAACAGCTTGGTGCAGAGCATCTTCTTGTCTTCTGACCTTGAAGTGCTTCTTAGCGTGATACCATGAGAACTTCAATGCTTCTGCGTCTGATCTCAAGTCCTTCTGATGCATCCACAGACCATGTTCTGATTCTGCTTGACCATCTTCTGATGTCTTGCCAGACCATGTTCTGATGTTGCGTGCTGAACCTTATGAGTCAGTGCTTCTTGCGCTGATTTTGTGCATACTCTTTATGTGATTTATGAAATGGAAATTGCATAGGATTAGAGTACCACATTATCTCATACGAAATTCATATACATTGTTATCATCAAAACTAAGAATATTGATCAGAACAAATATTGTTCTAACAATCTCCCCCTTTTTGATGATGACAAAAATATATATAAATGATATGAATTTGCAATCAGAATATCTGACGGCTAAAGACAATTACACAGTTATAGCATAAACATATAAACATAGTGTGTGAATATGTCTCCCCCTGAGATTAACAATCTCCCCCTGAGATAAATAATCTCCCCTTGAAATAAATACTGGAAGAAATTTATAAATAAAGGACTTCCCTGAGTATTTTCCATTTCAGTTGAGACGATCACATATGCTTAGATCTTCAAAACATTCATAGCTTCTGCTTCTTGCTTCCATATGACAGCTTCAGAGCTTGAATTTCTTCTTGAATCATTGCATGCTAGATTGTATCAGAACATTGTTGAATGTACCAGAGCATCATCAGAGCATCTCTACATCCTGAAATGTTATAAAACAAACTACACGACAAAAGTCAGAGCATGAATGAATCAGAACATAAAATATGTATCAGAACATATAATATGTATCAGAGCATAAACAATAATGTTTCAGAGCATATTTAGAACAAAAACATGCATCAGAACATTTAAGGGATAAGAATGAGTTAGAGCATATTCTATCATCAGAATATCATAACATTCTTCCTTCTTGCTTCTGATCTTGAAGCTTCATAGCACTCAGCTTGCTTCAATTTCCATGAGCTTGTTTCCATACAGAATTGCTTTTCCCATGTCTTTGCTTCTCATGTTGAGCTTTTAAGATTGTCTTCAATCCTGCAAAACACTTAAAGACACAGAACTTGCAAATTCTTGTTAGAAATGTGGAGACTTTCTCCCAGCAACTGATAATATAAATTAGATAATTTATCACATGTTCTCCCCCTTTTTGTCATAACATCAAAAACACAAAAGATTCAGATGAAAAACAAAACAATATGAGAGATGAGAAGATAATTTTCATTGATAGCAAAAGAGAATTATCAGAAGGTACAAGGAAGATGCATAGAAGACAGATGCAAGAAACAAAGAAACAACTAAGACACAAAGGACTAAGACGACCCTAGCTTAGACATAATCTTGGCCAGCATGTCATGAATCCCAGCATTGCTCTCAGTCTGCCTCTCCATGAAAGAGCGGAACTCAGCATTGATGTCTTCTTGCTTGTCCATACGAGAAGCTAGCTCAGCTTGGTTCTTCTGAATAACCTCTAGAGTCTTCACCAGAAGAGAGGGTTCACCAGAAGAAGCTTCACAACTTCTGTTCAAAGGGACAACAATCTCAACAGCAGCTTCCATTTTCAGATCATCATCATGATTTTCCTCAACAGGAATAGTCTCAGCAGGATGATCTTCAGCATCAGCTTCTCCCATATAAGCATCTTCTTCATACTAAGGAGCAGGAAGATCAGAATCTCCATTCTCAAGAGCTTGAAGAATGGTAGCAAGATTCCTTGGAGCAGAAGGACCTTCAACTTCTGGAGGATCAACAACTTCTGGAATGACCAAATTGGGGTCCTCCTCAGAAGGATTTTCCCTCAGAAAGTCAAACAGTGACTTGAAGTCTCTAGTCAGAACTGGATACTTAGGTCTCCAGACCACAATTTCCCTGCAAGGATTATCCAGCAATTCATCAACAAACATCTTCTCCTCAAGAACTCTCCTGTTTCTGATGGGATGATAGTATACACCATTATCAGCTTCTAGTCGATAGCCAGCATAACCAGGTCCAGCAGCCACTAGTCTCTTATGGACTTTCATTGCTTCAACCTGAAAATCCTGCCGAAAGCTTCTCCAAAGGTTTCTAGTAGAAACATCATCAAGATCATTGAGGAAGGCGTCTCGCAAGAGATCCAGCCTAGAGACAAATTCATGCTTGAACAACTCCAGGAAGATATGAGGTTGAGGTTCAGGAGGGTTGAAGGTGAATTTGTAGTCAGGGTAAAGGAGGCAATATGGGTTGGATTTTCTGGGAGGTAAGGGATGGGATAGAGAAGGTGGAGCTGCTGTGGTGGATGAAGATGGAATATCTGTGGGGAGGATTGATGAGGATGGGATATCAGAAGATGTGGGAGGATAGACATTTAGTGGAGTGGGGTTCAAAACAGGTGAAGAAAGAGATAGTTGATGAGGATTTGGAATGGTGAAGGTGTTGTGAGGTTCAGAAGGAGGAGGTTGGATAGAAGATTGAGGTTCAGAAGGAGGTGGTTGGTATACTTGCCTGGGAAAATTTGTAGTACTTATAGTTCGGAAAGACTCCCTGATGCGCTGATCTTGATATTCTTGGGAGTTTACTTTGACAGGATCAAAGGTGACCCTTTGTTTCTTGGCTTTCTTGGCTTCTTCTTCTTGAGCCTTTCTCTTCAGCCTTGCTTCTTGCTTCTTCTTATCCTTCTTCTGAAGGTCAGCCAGAGAAGGAAGCTGTGGTGTCGTTTTTTTTACCTCCCCGTTTCACTTGGGAGGACGGCACGCTAGACCCTTCACGCGAAATTTGGAAGGAGAATGCGCCCGTGGTGGGATGAATTTTATTTCAGTTCTTCCTACGATATCACACGAACTTTCTTATTTGTCCTACGAGTAGGAAAGGGGAAAAAAGATCTCAACTAAACCCTAGGAGTTTGCTAAGTGTGGGGATTCACCTAGACTAGAAATTCTGGAGTCCGGGAGGTCGGTTATACATAGGGAAGAGTTTAAGCACCCTACATATCTGTAGTACTCTACAGGAACCTTCTCTGTGTCTAAATGTGTTTGTGCTGCTAATGATTATTGGGAAAGTTTCTCCTTTGTATTAGGAGAAGGAATTGAATTGAATAAAAGAAAGATAGACAGACAGACTGACTATTTTTGGTATTTTATTAGCTCGCTGAGATTCCTTGTGAACCTCATGCCTACATATCCCTAATGGAAGTCAGAGCTTAATGTAGTTCGGGGAACTAATTAATTATTAATTATTTTTGGGTGCCTTGCTTGAAGCTCAAGGTTGAAGCTTGAATTAAATCTCAGTTTACAGTAAAGAGACATGAAGTCATCTTTATAGAGAGGTATTTCTACTATTCCACCACAAACATTAAAAGAGTGACAGAATAACTGAATTCATTTCATTAAGATAGGGACCTTACTTGTATGTTTGCAAGTATGCCAGTCGCGTTCTCTTAAATGAAAGAAAGATTCTCATCCAAATTAGGGAAAGTGTACAAGTCTGGGTTTGTTTGCCTCAGAGCATGCCTTTCAGAGTCCTAAATGGGAGAATGTTTGAAATTGAAATTGAAATTGAAATGTTTGTTTGAATGTGGTAAGATAGAGGAAAGATCTCTTTATAGAGATAAGCTATGTCCATCTACTGTTTGAAAGATTTGATTTTTTAGCTGGCTTGTATGAGGCCCAAGCTTGAGGCTTTTTGATTGATTTATTGACTCTGGGAGATAACTTTACTGGGGAGAATTTAAACTAAGGAGTTTTTGTGTTCTGTACAAAGCCCAGAATTGAGGCTGACTCTAATTAGGGAGACTCTATTTGTGTGCCTTGTATGAAGCCCAAGGTTGTGGCTAACTGCTGAGGATAACTGAGTTTTTTTAAGACTATAAATGACTCTATTTTGTGTGCCTTGTACAAAGCCCAAGGTTGTGGCTGACTCTTACTAAGGATGGTTATTAATTTTTTCCTTGTATGAAGCCCAAGGTTGTGGCTACTCTAGCTAGGGGGAATATTATTTTCTGCCTTGTACAAAGCCCAAGGTTGTGGCGGACTTTTAAAGAAACTGAGTATGGAAGACTCTATGGGGAAAAGATCCTTAAGATTAGGAATCTTTGACACAGGAAAATATGGTTTATCTGCCTTGTACAAAGCCCAAGGTTGTGGCTAAAAAAATGAAAGACTCACTGGGGGATTTTTATTCTGCTAGAGGTTCTAACAAACTAATTTATTATTTTTATGTTTTTGGAAGCTAACCCTTTCCAGGGATTTTGACTCAGCTGGGGAAATTGACTATTAAAAGACTGATTTTTATCATGTTTTTTAGAGGCTGACCCTTTCCAGGGGTTTTGACTCTTTTGGGGAATTTATCTCTTAAGAGAATGAATCTTTGGAATTGAAGGAGTGATTTTGGAGGCTGACCCTTTCCAGGGGTTTTGTTTAAAAATGGCAGAAAGATTAACTAATGAGACTTCTTGTTTAAAGCCCAAGATGAAGGCTGACACTGACTGAGGATAAACAAAAACATGGATCCTGGACTCTGCTAAGGAAGACTAATGAAGATAAGGGTGACAGAGACTGTCCATGCCTCTCATTCCAAAAGGTGTACTCAATGTAAAATTGAGACAAACTTAGCTTGTTTAAAGTCTGGCTTAAGTTGGAAGAAACTCACCAGGGTATGCTAAAAGGTGACTAAAGACCTATTCCTATGTTTATAAGAAACCTGATGGGTCCTTGTATACAAGCTCAAGAGGAAGCTGGAAATGCTTTTAAGAAGCCTGTGGGTCCTTGTACAAAGCCCAAGAGGAGGCCAATCGAGGGTTATCGAGGGTCCTTGTTATAGCACAAGAGAAAGCTATGTGGTTTTGAACTTATTTTGGCTTTAAGAAAATGGGTAAGAGGTTTCACCGGGAATAATTCCTCTTGGGTGGATGTGTCCTATTTTTTGTTCTAAGGCTTTTGCCAAGATGTTTCACCGGGAATAATTCATCTTGGGGGTTTGAACTACAGATCTCTAATTAGGAAAGAGCCTTCACCGGGAAGACATTCTCAATCCTAGGCCATATTCCTATAATATATATATATAGTTTAACTGTCCTAGGGTTTACACTCAAACGTAGTTCTAAACAAAAATATGCACAGTTTATATCTGACAGTAATTTAAATAAAGACTGTAAATTGAAAGCTTGTAAAGCCTAACCTGGATGGAGTGGAGGCCTTTGAAGAGGTATGTACAAAGCCTTACTAGCAATTGATGGATAACAGTTGAATATATATGATAAATAGTTAATGGTTTTTGAAAACAGAAGAAGTGAAGATGGACACAGGTCACATAGGTATCTGAAGAGTTTCACCGGGAATAATGCCCTTCAAATACCAGAAGAATATTTTAAAAACAGAAAGAAGATTTTGTAAATACAGTTTTTGAAAACAAACTATGAAAAGAAAAAGGTGTTGGGACTTACACTCTATTAGAGGCCCACTTAAAAATGATTTAGTGTTAATGAAAACAGTTGAAAAGATACGGGGTTCTGTTGTTTGAAAACCTCGATCGTCTGTTTACTTTGAAGTTTGAACATAATTTGAATTTTGACAAAAGTCAACTTAATTGAAGTACAGACAAAATCTATACCTAATTAAGACCTAAATGATTAGGGTTTTTAACACTAAAACACTTATGAAATATTAGGTTTTGAAATTTTAATGAAAACATATATTGAAATATATTTTAAAATACTTAAAACAACACCATTTTTAACCTAATAAAAACATATAAAATAAATAATATTTTTATGATTTTTTTGATTATTTATAAAATATATATATTAATCAATAAGTGCATAAAAAATGAATTAAAAAGGAGCTAATTTGATAGGTTAACTAATTGGTTAAAGTTGTGAAGAAATTAAGTGGAAAAGGTGATAAAAAAAATGGTTTTGTCACCTAGAGGGCTTGAACTCGCGCCCTCCAAGTCATTGGCCAAAACTCCCACCATCTAGGCTACGCGCGCAGTTTGTTATTCACACACATCCAACATAATATATTTTAAAACAAGCCAGAAGATTCAAATTTTGCGCGCGCCATGTTCATCTTCTTCCTCGAGCTCAAAGATTTTCAAATTTCTAACTCTCTGGTTTCTCAACCAAATGGCATGATGTAAACATCAATCTTGTGCCAAATTCCCTCACGAATTCAAATATGTAACTAACATTTATTTATATTAGCTATAACTATCTAATTTCTTAGAGAACTCTAAGAACACATGAACCCTAAATTTGAAATTAAATGACAAGCAAGATGAATAAATGAATGATGATATAGGGTTTTCAATCCTCTGATGATGCTGAACAAGATAGAATCGAGCTTTATCATAAAGAGTACTTAAATTAAAGAGATGGAGTTCAAAAACTTACCTCTGAAACTGAAGGTCGTACGAGTGATGGAGAACTTCTGGGCTTGTGTGAATGATCCTAAAAGCTTCCTTGGGACTCAGTGATGCTAACTGGATGTTTATTGTGGCCTGAATCCTTCTGAATTTCTCTACTCGACTCCTTCGATTTGAGCTTCAAGTGAACATGGAGGATGATGAATCTGCAGTTACAGATGAGCTGCGACCATCTGGATAGCTTCACTACCTCCTATGGAACGTGTCTGGATGACTGGCTTTGCTTGGAACCTCCTGGATTACTCTGTGGACCTCCAACTGCAAATGCTCCAAAGTGAAAGCAACAATGGCGTTCCCCCACTTACAGAAGTGATCCAGGTGCTTGGATCACCTCAAATGAACCCCCTTGAGATGTTAGAATGCTTACTTTTCAAAGAAGAGCTCTGGTTTGAAGAAAACGATTCTTCTTGCCAAAGAACTTTGAAAAACCATAAGCATGAGAAGAGAAAGAGAAAGCAAGGATTATAGTTGCTTTGGTGTGTTTTTTGAATGAGAAAGAGCCCTCTATTTATAGGCAAATGGCTCAGAGCAATTGAACATAGCAAGCTTGCTTAGTGAAGTGAGTTTGGTTTCTTAGCCCTGAAGAAAATTTGAAAATATCCCAAATGCAATGATGCATTTTCGGGCTAGCTTCCTCAACCATTGATCTTGCATGATCTTAGGGAACATTTTTTATTCAGAGGAGGGTTCTAATTGGCTTAGAGCAAGATTCCTTGATGATTCACCATTTGCCATAAATTCAAAAATGCAATCATTACATAATCACATGCCTTTGTTTTTGGGAATCTTCTCTAATCCTTATGCAATGATGAATTTGGATGTATGGCATGTTTTCAGATGCATTAGAGGTCGGGTAGCATCATTTAGAGAAGTCACTTGCACAAAATTGCAAAGTTCAAAAATGATGCATGACCTATAATTTTACTTCATGAGGCCAACTTTGAACAAGCATAACTCTTAGCTCAAAATGAATTTGGGGAAGGTTGAGCACAATTTGGAAAGACCTAAACATCTACTTCAAATCATTAGTATATGGTTTCTTCAGAATCATTTGGGAAAATTGTGAAAAATGAGCCCAAAGTTGGATGAAAACTAGGTTAAAAACACTTAGAAAAATTTCTAAGTTTTTATGACCTAAAGCTTCAAAATTCCAAATCTCTTAAATGGTTGATCTTTTAAAAAAAGTTCCTATGTAAGATGTTGTTTTATTTTTCAAGATCTACAACTTTCATGTTGGAAGTTTTTTGAGTTGTGTAGGTGAAATTTTGAGTTCCCACAATGCCCTCAAAAACCCTAATTCCCGACTTTTTGCTCCTTGATGATATTTCTTGAATTTCTTTGGTCAAATGACTTTAATATCCATATATTGATGATATTGATCTTGAAAGTCATGGTTTGACCAAAAATCTTAAAAGTCAAAGGTGATCCCATACAGTTGACTTTTTCCAAATAAAGTTAGATTTTGGACTTTTGTGTGGAATTAAGATCTTCTCCTCAAATGAGTGATGTAAATGGGTTATATTGAGGTAGTAGAGGTTCTTGAATCATGTCTTGAGTTTTGGATCCATGCCCTGATTAAAAGTCAACTATCCAGATGAATTAGGTTAAAAACCCTAATTGTCGACCAGATGAAATTGGTGACTGTGGATCTTGAATTGAGGTGTGATGTCCAGTGGATCTTATTGTATGGATCATTTGAAGATGATTGAAGTCTTTAATAGATGTCTTGGAGCTTTTTAGGGTTTCCCAAAGGTGATCCCTGATTTCAGTCCTTGATAGACTCAAAAACCCTAGTCTGGTGACCTGAGTAAACCTGTATTCAGATGACTGGGTGTCTAATCAATCATAGGTGAATATAAAAGTGAAGCTTTTGAGTCCTATGATTGTGTTAGAGACCAATCCTTCTATTGATTGATCCTTTGCCTGAGTTTTCTTATCTTTGAACATCCTTGATTAAATGCCAGATGAAGAAGTGACTGCTCTGGGTACTTGCTTTGACCTGATGAAAATCCTGAAGATATGTCATCTCAGGGGGGTCAAAAATTAGGGTATGACAGATGCCCCTATTTAAGTTTCTTTTATCCGGAGGGAGAGAGATTGATATCTCGATCTCTCCTACGTGAAAGAGACTTAAATATCAAAGAATGCCCGAATTTTGGGCGCTCCTGAGATGTTGTAATTGATAAAATCTTTTCATGAACTGATCCCGTTGTCGCACTTAGCGGGGGATGAGGAGACAAACTCCTGTAGGAATACGTTATGTGGATTCTGGTGAATGGATGGAAATGTAGGATGCACAATCCATCTTCTTTAACTAAGTGTTGATAGTTAGAAAAAGGTAAACAACCTCCCCTCGTTTCGGATGTCCATATCTCGAAACTGGTCCCTGTCGTGTTTGGACAATATCTCAGATAAAGAGAAAATTTCCAAAGGTTTGTTTCCTCATCAAACTTCTCATCAGCACTCGGAGATGAGACGCCATTTGATGGTAATAAAGAAACTTCAATGGTTTGTTTCCTCATCAAACTTCTCATCAGCACTTGGAGATGAGACGCCATTTGATGGTAATAAAGAAACTTCAAAGGTTTGTTTCCTCATCAAACTTCTCATCAGCACTTGGAGATGAGACGCCATTTAATGGTAATAAAGAAACTTCACCATCTTCCCTTTTGACTTGACGTCTTGAAAGAATGTCATATGGCCTCATGATCTTTTGAGGGGCTAATGACTTTGCTTGAAAGCAGACGAACTGTTTTCGAGGTGAAAACCCACATTCATCGACTTGTGCCAGGGAACCAACAAACTGTTTTCCTAAGAGGAGAACCGCCATTTGTCGACTCTGAAGGGGATGAAACATCCCAGAAATAGACAAACTGTTTAAAGAAACTGCCATTTGTCGATCTCTTGAATGTTTTAACAGACAAACTGTCTTTCCTTGGGGAAAGACTGCCATTTGCCAATTGCTAGGGGAACAAACTGTCTTCTACTAGGAGAGACTGCCATTTGTTGACCCTGCCATGAAAGAAAGTGAGCAAACTGTCTCCTGTCGAAAGAGACTACCATTTGTTGACTTTGTTGAGGAATCTTTAAGCGAAACGAGCTGTCTTCATGAAGAAGGCTGCCATTCGTTATTTTTGTCCGAAAAAGTGAGTGAACTGTCTTTTGCCGAAAGAGACTGCCATTCACTGACTCCGTTGGGGATCATTTGTCGATTTGCTGGGGAGATTCCAAATTATTTTCTTTGACGAAAAGTGGCATCTCTTGAACCTGCTGGGGAAATACCAAACTGTTTTCCAGGAGGAAAAACTACCACTTGTCAATTATGTCGGGGAATCCACACTTCTTGGGGAAGAGAATCGCTCATCGACCCTGTGGGGAATTCCAAAATGCGAAATAGACTATCTCATCTGAAGAAGACTGTCGAGTGTCGCTCTGCGGGAGAATCTTGGCTGAGGAACTCCAAAAGTGAACAAACTATCTCTTTGAGGGAGACTACCATTTGTTGACTTGCTTGGGGAATTTGGGTGTATGAACCTTCTTCATGAAGAAGAAAACCCTTTCACAACTTTGTAGGGGAATCTCGAGTATATGTCCAAGTAATTTGGGTATTAACACGATCAAAACCTGGCTAGACTATGCTCATTACGCAAATATGGTGTGAGACAAAATGCATGAATATTACGATGATTATGAAATGCAAAGTGAATGTGAATAGAATTGTCGCGGATGTAAAATCCTATGATACGACTTGAATCTTGTTGATCAGAAGATGTCTTCTTCTTGTAGTTCGAACTCTGTTGGGAATACCTGGTCATCAGCTGTTCGCTGTCCGAAGTGAGTAATATGAATTGAAGTGAAGATCCGTCATCAGGAGATGTTCGCAAAGCGACCTCATGGGGAAATCTTGGTTCCCGGAGTCTCAACCGTTCCCGGAGCAACTGTTTGCATTCTTCCTATTGTTTGTAAACCTTAGAAAGAAATTTCACCTTTATTTTTTTGCAAGTAAATTCATTTTTATTTTATGAAAACATTTCGTTTCAAAAAATGAATGTTTAAATTAAAAAAACGCATTTCAAGAAACTGAAAAAGACTCGATTGCAAAGAAAGGCACAAGGCTCAAATTATTATTTATGAAATGGTAATCAGCCAAATGCTTGATTCCATGGAGTATTTACAAAGTTGGAAATTGGTAATTTTTCGGGAAAAGGGCTACGATGAAACGTGACGACCGTTATCTTTCCCTTCCACTCCGAGTTGCGCTGTATTCGTGCTTCGTAGAAGATGACCTACTGCTGATGAATACTCCGCTATGGATTTTTGAATGATCAAGTTGGTCCTGAACACAGTTACTTGCCATATATCCCTAACTTTTGCGTAAACTACCCCTCTCGGGTTTTAAGTCTACCGGGATTGATTATTTATTTTTTATGTCTCTAACTTTTGCCTGAATCGCCCTTTCGGGTTTTCGATTCACCGAGACGCTCTTTTTTGCCTAAGCCGCTCTTTGCGAGTTTTCAACTTAGCGAGCTGTTCTTTTAATTATTTAGGCGAAGTATTTCTTGACTGCGTCGACGTTCACAGGACGGGTGAATTCTTCTCCATCCATAGTCGTGAGTATTAAGGCTCCTCCTGAGAAAGCTCTCTTGACCACGTAGGGGCCGTCATAATTGGGAGTCCATTTCCCTCTCGAATCTGTGAGAAAAGATTGAATCTTTTTGAGTACAAGGTCGCCTTCTTTGATTGTGCAAGGTCGAACATTTTTGTCGAAAGCTTTCTTCATTCTTTGTTGATATAGCTGACCGTGGCATAAAGTTGTCATGCTCTTTTCTTCGATCAAGTTCAATTCATCGAATCTGCTTTGACACCACTCGGCTTCTGTTAATTTTGCCTCCATCAAGACTCTCATTGATGGGATCTCGACCTCTATGGGTAGGACTGCTTCCATGCCATATACAAGGGAGAAAGGAGTTGCTCCAGTCGAAGTACGTACTGAACCATGAAGAGCAAACGGGAGCATTTCGTGCCAATCTTTGTAAGTGATGACCATCTTCTGAACGATTTTCTTGATGTTTTTGTTAGCTGCTTCTACAGCTCCATTCATCTTTGGTCTGTAAGGAGATGAGTTGTGATGCTCAATCTTGAATTCTTCACAATACTCCTTCATCATTTTGTTATTCAAATTTGACCCATTGTCAGTGATTATCTTGCTAGGAATGCCGTAGCGACAGATGATGTGATTCTTGATAAACCTGACGACAACTTGTCTTGTAACGTTTGCATATGAAGCTGCTTCAACCCATTTGGTGAAATAGTCTATAGCTACCAAGATGAAGCGATGTCCGTTGGACGCTTTTGGCTCGATCATTCCAATCATGTCGATTCCCCACATGGAGAAAGGCCAAGGGGAAGAGAGTATGTTGAGAAGAGATGGTGGCACATGAATTCTATTGGCGTAGATCTGACATTTGTGACACCTCTTTGCGTACTGGTAGCAATCTGACTCCATCGTCAGCCAATAATATCCTGCTCTCAGTATTTTCCTTGTCATGGTATGTCCATTGGTGTGAGTACCAAAGGAACCTTCATGTATTTCTCTCATGAGTACTTCTGCTTCTTTTCTGTCAACGCATCTGAGCAGAACCATGTCGAAGTTTCTCTTGTACAGAACATCTTCATTCAGGAAGAATCTACAAGTTAACTTTCTCAAAGTCTTTCTATCTTTCTTTGACGCCCCAAGAGGGTACTCTTGCTTTTGAAGAAAGTTCTTGATGTCGTGATACCACGGTTTGTCGTCGATGATTGCTTCTACTGTGAAAACATGAGTGGGCCTATCCAGGCGCATAACATCGACCCAAGGAATGTCATTCCAATGATTTATCCTAATCATGGAAGAGAGTGTGGCTAATGCATCAGCCAAGTTGTTTTCTACGCGCGGAATGTGATGAAAATCTACCCTGTCGAAGAATGGTAACAATCTTCTCGCGTAGTCTTTGTAAGGGATTAGCCCTGGTTGGCGTGTTTCCCATTCTCCTTTGATTTGATTGATGACCAAAGCAGAATCTCCGTATACATCTTAGTGTTTGATTCTTAGATCCACGGCTTCTTCGAGACCCATGATGCAAGCTTCATATTCGGCCTCAATGTTTGTGCACTTGAAAGTTAATCTGGAAGTAAATGGAATATGGGTACGCTGAGGTGTAATAATGATTGCCCCAATTCCTCGTCCATAAGCATTGACAACTCTGTCAAAGATTAAGCCCCACTGGGATCCTATCACAGGTCAATCGTCTGGTAGTGGCTCGTCGTAATCTTTCATCTTGAGGTACATGACGTCCTCGTCCGGAAAGTCGAAACTGGTTGATTCATGACCATTGAGTGGATGGTGAGCCAGGTGCTCAGCTAGAATGCTTCCTTTCACGGCTTTCTGTGCGTGATACTCAATGTCATATTCTGATAACAACATCTGCCAACGGGCAATTCTCCCAGTTAAAGCAGGCTTCTCAAAGATGTACTTGATTGGATCCATATGAGAGATCAAACAAGTAGTATGTCGAATCATGTACTGGCGGAGACGCTTGGCAGCCCAGGCCAAAGCACAACACGTCTTCTCGAGCATGGAGTAGCGGGATTCACAGTCAGTGAATTTCTTGCTTAGGTAGTAAATGGCATGCTCTTTTCTTCTCGTCTCGTCTTGCTGTCCAAGGACACAACCCATGGAATCTTCTAAGACGGTTAAGTACATTATCAAAGGTCTTCCTTCCACTGGAGGAGACAAAATGGGTGGTTCGAGCAGATATTTTTTAATGCTGTCGAACGCTTTCTGACAATCGTCTGTCCAGACGCAACTTTGATTTTTCCGTAGAAGTTTGAAAATAGGAGCACAAGTTGCAGTCATGAGATATATGAATCTCGAGATGTAATTCAGACGTCCAAGAAATCCTCTAACTTGTTTCTCGGTTCTGGGTGAAGGCATTTCTTGAATTGCCTTGACTTTGTCTGGATCTACTTCAATTCCTCGTTTGCTGACAATGAAACCAAGGAGTTTTCCTGAGTAGACACCAAAGGTGCATTTGTTGGGGTTCAGGCGAAGCTGAACTTCCGTAAGCGTTGAAATAACTTTGTCAGATTTTGTATGTGATCTTCTTCATTTTGTGATTTGGCAATCATGTCATCCACATAGACTTCCACTTCTTTATGCATCATGTCGTGGAAAAGCGTAGTCATGGCCCTTTGATAAGTTGCCCCTGCGTTCTTTAGTCCAAAAGGCATAACACGATAGCAGAACGTGCCCCAGGGGGTGATGAAAGCTGTTTTCTCCATGTCTTCAGGTGCCATTTTGATTTGGTTGTATCCTGAAAATCCGTCCATGAACGAGAAAACTTTGGATTTTGCTGTACTGTCTACCAACATATCAATATGTGGTAAAGGAAAATCATCCTTAGGGCTAGCTTTGTTCAAATCTCTGTAGTCGACGCACATGCGGACTTTTCCGTCTTTCTTAGGAACGGGAACAATGTTAGCTAACCACTGAGGGTATTCTGAAGTGACGAGGAAACCTGCGTTGATCTGCTTTTGAACTTCCTCTTTGATTTTCATGGCCATCTCCGGATGAGTTGTTCTTAATTTTTGCTTGACCGGAGGGTATTCTGCTTTTAATGGCAAGTGATGCTCCACTATACTGGTATCCAACCCTGGCATATCTTGATAAGACCAAGCGAAGACATCTGAGAATTCTTTGAGCAGTTGTATCAAACTCTCTCTGATCTCTGAACTGAGCGAAGCTCCAATCTTAACCTCTTTTCTGTTTCCATCGGAACCTAGGTTAATGATCTCTAGAGGCTCATTGTATGGCTGAATGGCCTCTTCCTTTTGTTGAAGTAATCGTGAAATTTCCTTTGATATTTCTTCGTCTTCTTCTTCCTCTGCCTCGAATACAGGAAACTCAAAGCTTGGAGAAGTCATACGATCGCACATTTCAACGGGGTATTTTATGATTAATCTGCATATGTGTGATAAGTTTTATTTAGACAACGAGGGAAGACTCGGTGTATGCAGTTAATGGAATATTTTGATGTTTTTTAGGGTGTTTTTTAGGATTACCAATTTCCGAAAAAAGAAAAGGAAAAACTAACGAAGGAACAAAATGACATTTTTATTTATCGACAGTCATTTCTTGAAACAAAGACCCTATAAAACAAAACTCTATTGCTTTGGGCGAAGCAAAGAGGGACATTTTCCTAAGAAGTAGTAAAATGCAAAGCCCTATGAAATATCTCTTCACCCTGGGCTATGGTGAGAGGATAAAATAACGGTGAAAGTTCTTACTTAGGAGTGCGAACAACAGTTGTAACTTCAACAGTTGTCCAATAGTGGCGAACCCCATTGTGCACTAGGTAATCTGGAACCTTAGGCTTAAGCTGGCCTGTGGTAGGTCTTGATTTACCAACCACTGTCTTTGCAACACTCAGACGATCTTCTTCTACTTCAACAGACTGAGCGGTGTGAGCATACCCATTTCCAAGTGGAGTATGTCGGTTTTTCTGAATGGAACTTCCAATCTTCTGAATGGAGAGACTCGTTGTCGGAGACACTTTCGAGATCATCCTCTTCTGTATTTTGGTCTTGCTCTTCTCCCAAGATGGCATTGACTAGATATGTGAATTCTAGATCCGTAGCCCCGGAAGGTGACTTGGGGATATAATCCTCAATGATGATTTCACCAGTCGATGATGATGAATAGCAAGGGTTATACATCTCTTTTGGCTGAGAGAGGTACTCATAATCAATGTTCCATCCAGTTGGAACAATATCTTCCAAAGAGGTTTTTGAGCTTTCAGGAGCGGAGTATTTCACCATGTAGTCGAATTTTCCGCTTGGTTCTCCTAATGTATCACAGGTTTCTTCGGGGATAGGAGGAACTTCTTCTGATGAACCATAACTTCTGGTGGTGAAGCTGTTTGTAACTTCGTCATTGCTTGGTCGAGTCTTACTTTCAGATCCCTTAGTCGGATAACAGCAAGGTGAATCAGACTCTAATAGGGCTATGTATCCTGCTTTGTTAAGATAGGATAGCCATTCCTCTTCATCGGTGTTTTCCGTACCGATGGTATTAACTGTTTGTTGAACAGGTTGAAGAAAACCTCCGCTGCGGAAAGTTTCTTGAATTGGAAGAACTACCTCAATTCCTGGAATAGTCTTTGATGATGTTGGAAAGAATCCAACTCCTGTTCTGTTCTTGTTGTTGGTAGGAATATTAATGTGCCCCCAACCACTGGTAGTGCCATCCTTTACAACTTGGATTGCATCTTTGTAGGAAGAAATAGACGCTGCTTTCACCTTTCCTTTGTCCAAGGAAAGTGCTTGGAATTTAGTTCCAACAACTTCTTTTGGTTCTATGTCGGAGAATGATGACAGGTTGCTGACGATCAGAGCTCGTTCTCCACATACGGTTACCAATTTGTCATTTCTTACGAACTTCAGTTTCTGATGAAGTGTTGAAGTAATTGCCCCAGCCTCATGAATCCATGGGCGACCTAGCAAACAACTGTATTGTGCTGGAATATCCATGACTTGGAAAGTGATTTTGAACGTCTGAGGTCCAATAGTTATGGGAAGATCCACTTCTCCAAAAACTGACTTCCTTGATCCATCAACTGCTTTGACGATGACATGACTTTTTCTTAGAGGGTAACCTTCGAAAGATAATCTTGACAATGTTGATTTCGGCATGACGTTGAGAGAGGATCCGTTGTCTATTAGGACTCCTGTGAGCACATCACCCATGCAGCCAACTGAGATGTGAAGTGGAAGATTGTGGTCCACTCCTTCTTCAGGAAGATCTTCGTCACAGAAACTTAGGTTAGTTCCGGCGGAGATGTTGGCAACGATGTTGTTGAATTGGCTTATTGTGACGCTAGGTTCTACAAAAGCTTGCTCCAAAACTTTCTGTAGAGCTTCCCTATGAGCTTCAGAACTCAATAGCAGGGAAAGGACAGAAATCCTAGACGGAGTATGTAGTAATTGATCTACAATGTTGTATTCACTCCTCTGGATTAACTTCAAGATCTCATCATTTTCTTTTGCTTGAACAGCATTGGTCGGATGATTGTCTTGCCTATGTGGTACTTCCTCCGAAGGTTTCTCCACATTTTCTGTTGTTCTGTTGAAGACTCGTCCACTTCTGGTGACTCGACTAACATCAGCAATGTTGACAACAGACGGTAATGGTATCTCCTTACCATTTTCAATGTATGTAGCATTGTACTTGTATGGTATAGCCTTGCTGGACTCATACGGTACAGGACCTGGTAAGTAGATGACTAGTGGAGCAACTGCTGTCTTCCTGCTATCATACTTAACTTGCATTAGTTCAACTTGATTAATTTGAGGAGATATGGTAAAGACTTCATCATCTTCTCTGTTGGCAAGAACAGTAATGGTATTGTCATCCATCAACTTTTGAATGTCGTTGCGAACACGCAAACATCCTCGTGAATTTCTTCGACAGATTTCGCATCTACTGTAAGCGTGGAAATCTGTTCCAAAGTAGGCAAGTCCATTTAAAGTTTTATGGAACCTGACTACCGATCCTTCAAGATCTTCAACTTTGTAGATTTTGTATTCTCCTGGACATCCTTGAACCATGTTGATGTCATGTTCATTTCTGACTCGGATATGTTGAATCCATCCTAAGTCCATTTGTTCTTGTAATGCAGCTTGAACTACGGCACATCCTTGATTATTCTTTGGACAAATATCGCATGTGAAGTAGTTGTGAAGTGGTACGTGGCCGTACCCAGCTTGTTTAGCGTGCATCTTAACAAGATTTCCCCTATCTGACGAATGTCGTAGATTTGAATGACGTTAGGGTGTTGATCTATCAGATTTACTGAAGCTTCTTTATGCTGCGGAAAAGGATTTGCTTGGACGTTTGGACTAGTATCTTTGAAGGATAGCATTCCGCTCTTCACTAATCGTTAGACGTCAATCTTGAAAGGGAAACAGTTCTCAATATTGTGACCTGGTGCCCCCTGATGATAGGGACATGATTGGTCAGCCTTATACCATGGTGAGGAACTGTTTGTAGGATTTGGAGGACTTCTTGTTTGAATGAGTCCTTTTGCCAGTAATGTTGGAAACAATTCCGCATACGGCATTGGTACTGGGTCAAAGGCAGGATACCTTGGAGCCCGATTGTTGTAATTTGGAGGTCGAACCTGCTGCCGAGGTTGCTGCGACCTTTGTTGAATTTGTTGTTGCGGGACCTGAGGTTGATAAGCTGGCACTGAGTTAACAACCGGAGTTACTGTAGCAACCTGAGGTGAAAATCTCTTCTTTGTTTTGTGCAAGACATTGCTGACATCTTGATCCTTTTTCTTCTGGAAAGAACTTCCATACTTCCTTGGACCAATAGAAGATTCCGGTTCTTTGTTCAAGCGTCCTTCCCGAACTGCTTCTTCTAAACGTACACCCATGTTTACCATCTCGGTAAAGTCACTTGGTGCACTTGCAACCATTCGTCCGTAGTAAAATGGAATCAAAGTTTTGAGATAGAATTTTGTCATTTCTTTCTCTTCAAGTGGTGGACAAATTTGAGCAGCAACTTCACGCCAGCTCTGAGCGTATTCCTTGAAGCTTTCTCTATCCTTTTGAGTCATGGCCCGGAGTTGATCTCTGTCGGGAGCCATATCCAGATTGTACTTATACTGTTTGACGAAGGCCTTTCCGAGGTCTCGAAAAGTACGAATCTCTGAACTGTCCAAGTTCATGTACCATTTGAGTGCAGCACCTGTCAGGCTGTCTTGAAAATAATGAATGAGTAATTGTTGATTATCAGTCTGAGTTGACATTCTTCGAGCGTACATCACAAGATGACTCTGTGGGCATGAATTCCCTTTGTACTTCTCAAACTCTGGTACTTTGAATTTGTGAGGAATCTTAACATTTGGAACCAGACAGAGGTCTGCAGCATTCTTCCCAAATAGATCTTGTCCTCGAAGAGTCTTGAGTTCCTTCTGCATTTGCAGAAACTATTCCTGGAACTCGTCCAATCTTTCATACACGCCAGCATCCTCACTGGGAGCGTGATGATATACTTGTCCACCCTGTGGAGGAAAAGTATGCAAAATAGGTCGTGGAGAAGCCATGACAGCAGATCTTGGTATCTCAGCATTCTGTTGTGTGAAACCCATTGCCGTTGCTCTTGGAACTTCAATTTCCAGAGGTTTGTAACCCTCCGGTGGACGCATATCCATGGTGACTCTTGGAACTTCAGAAGCTGGAGATATGTACCCTTCTGGAGTAAAGTTATACGGCATGCCCCAAGGTCGATCGGGTGGCATGGTATACTGAGGAATAGGAGTAGAAACAATCTCGGAAACCACAGTCCTTTGTGGTTTTTCTGGCGTTGGTCGATTCTGCGCAACTACCAGGGCTTCTACCATACTATTGAGTCTTTCAACAGTACCCTTGAGAGTATTAATCTCTTCTTTGAGTTCTTCATTCTCTTGCTCAAAGTCTTCCATTCTTTTCTTGCGACTTGAACGAGTGTTGTATGGATGAGACAGCTTGAAAGTCTTGGTTCACTTCCTTCTCCTCCTCTCTTTCTGGAGAAAGGAAAGTGACTATTAGATCCGCGACAATTCTCGTGTCAGTGCGTACGACTAAAGCGATGCATGATATGCAATTAAGTTAATATTTTTCAAGGAAACACCATAAATATGTTATGAAACATCAAACTTTTATTAATTAAGCGAAAACGCCGTTTTTTACACACTTTGAAAAGGGAAATACAGAGAAACTGAGAGAAAGGACTCTAAAACTTTGACGAAGAGCCGACTTCACGTTCTAACATCTTCTTATGTTTCTTGAGCTAAGCGTTCTCTGACGTGAGCTGATCGATGATCCAGGAAGCAGGAGGGATATGATGAGAAAGTGACGTTTGTGTCACTTGTCGATCGAGCACTTCAAGTAACTCATCCTTCCTTCTTAGAATGTTTTGAATCTCAATATTTTCCGTGTTGACGATTCGATACTTGTTCCTCCAAGCATTCCTTTCTTGGCATACCTTGTTTAGTGCCGCTTGTAGTTTTTCAACATCGGTGGAGAAAAGGTATATTGGTTCCCTTAGGGGAATGGGTTCTTGATGCTGATATGGCATCCTGAGCTTGAATGCTCTGACGCGTACCCATTGAAGGTAAGGATCCAGGGAGATGCAAAGATGTTTTCCTAACAATCTTCTCCCTTTTGTGTGAACAAGACGCCAGGCTTGGACAATTTCCTTCTTCAGCATGTTACCATGGTCGTCGATGTTCTTGAAGAACATACCCTCTAATTGAATACTACTTGGAATATTTTTCATGGGATAGCCGTACTGACGACGGGCTAAATCTGGAATGTAGTTGATTCCTCCCTTAGTTCCAATAAGGGGTACGTTGGGATAACTTCCGCAACTGAAGATGATCTTGGTTTCGTCGTTGTCAGGACTACACCAATCAATGTCTGTATGAGTGAGAGACATGATTTTTTGTGACCAGTAAAGGCCATCCCTCATGTTCCAGAAAGTGCTAGACTTTGGCAGGTGCGAGACGAACCATTCGTATAGCAACGGTACGCAGCATGTGATTAATCCTCCTCGCTGCAGGTTTCTTGACTGCCCAGAGTGATAAGCATCCGCAAGCAAGGTTGGAACTAGATTTCCAATTAAGAATATCTTAATTGCGTTGATGTCGACGAAATCGTTAATGTTAGGGAACAAAAACAATCCGTAGATAAGCAAAGCCAAGATTTCCTCAAAAGCGCTCATATCTTGGATGCTGACGAAGTACCGAGCTTGATCAAACAGGAATTTGGAAGGAAATCCTTGAATTCCTCCTCTACTCACCATATGAGTTCTGATGTCGACTACGTTCAAAGGAGTAGTTGCAGTAATGATAATGTCGTCAGGATTCTTTTCCAAACCGGAGTACGGATCTTGCGCGTACACGGGTATTCCAATCAGACGAGAGTACTCCTCCAACGTAGGCATGAGCTGATAATCTGGAAAGGTGAAGCAGTGATACGTTGGATCGTAAAACTATACGAAGGTGGGAAGGATCCCATCCACAATGTTGGTATTGAGCAAAGGCAGAAGTTTTCCATACTTCTCCTTGAAAGCCTGGGGGTTGACCACCAGTTTTCCGAGCTTTCCCAGTTCCTCGACCTGAGGAATCTTGAAGGTGTATTTCCTAGCTCTCTTTCTTCTGTAATCCATGGTATAGATCCTTAAGTCCTTTCTCCGTTTCTCTCTTTCTCTGAAGTTTAACACGTTCGTTATTTAGTTTCCTTGAAAAACGACTCGAAAAAGACTCTTTTGTTTTAGTTGTTATTAATGAATGATGCATGAATGCATGAATGCACACACAAGAGTTTTAAACAAACATGGCGTTGAAGGGTATAGTGGTCATGAAGTCACAACGCAAACCTCGCCCCAATGGTAAACTAAGGATAAGGATTTTTGTACCTGTAGAACGGGTTCTAAGGGATCTCAGAGCTTTTGCTCAATCTTAAAGATACGTTGACTGGTATCTATAAGAGAGTTTTCTCTGAGTGTAGTATCTGCGTGAAAATTACTTTCGTAATCACCGCTCTACGTCCTAACAAAAGGCTTTAAGTGGGGTTAATGTGTTTCTAGGTCCTCCTGGTACAAATAAGTCTCGGAATGCAGTGGCGCAGTTAATCACAACCAGCAAGGCAAATCCCAAGAGTAGAATTGTGAACCAAGATTAGAGGGTCTTCACCGGGAAGACATCCTCCATCCTATCTTATGTTGCACTCAAATCCGGGTATAGGATTTCTCACCACAAGGGGGAATCAAGCCCTTTCCCGATACAGAATAAACAAAATAAAGAAATATAAATGCAGCAAACACATGAAATGACACAGAGGTTAGGCAGGACCTCTCTTGTTTGAGGGGGAATTTGGCATCCCTAATTCCTCATTGGGGCTGGACCAGCAACAGGTCAACCATTGGTTTGGATGAAAAACCAAGGTTTTTAACACTTATATCCCCAGTAGAGTCGCCATTTTTCTGTGGTGTCGTTTTTTTTACCTCCCCGTTTCACTTGGGAGGACGGCACGCTAGACCCTTCACGCGAAATTTGGAAGGAGAATGCGCCCGTGGTGGGATGAATTTTATTTCAGTTCTTCCTACGATATCACACGAACTTTCTTATTTGTCCTACGAGTAGGAAAGGGGAAAAAAGATCTCAACTAAACCCTAGGAGTTTGCTAAGTGTGGGGATTCACCTAGACTAGAAATTCTGGAGTCCGGGATGTCGGTTATACATAGGGAAGAGTTTAAGCACCCTACATATCTGTAGTACTCTACAGGAACCTTCTCTGTGTCTAGATGTGTTTGTGCTGCTAATGATTATTGGGAAAGTTTCTCCTTTGTATTAGGAGAAGGAATTGAATTGAATAAAAGAAAGACAGACAGACTGACTATTTTTGGTATTTTATTAGCTCGCTGAGATTCCTTGTGAACCTCATGCCTACATATCCCTAATGGAAGTCAGAGCTTAATGTAGTTTGGGGAACTAATTAATTATTAATTATTTTTGGGTGCCTTGCTTGAAGCTCAAGGTTGAAGCTTGAATTAAATCTCAGTTTACAGTAAAGAGACATGAAGTCATCTTTATAGAGAGGTATTTCTACTATTCCACCACAAACATTAAAAGAGTGACAGAATAACTGAATTCATTTCATTAAGATAGGGACCTTACTTGTATGTTTGCAAGTATGCCAGTCGCGTTCTCTTAAATGAAAGAAAGATTCTCATCCAAATTAGGGAAAGTGTACAAGTCTGGGTTTGTTTGCCTCAGAGCATGCCTTTCAGAGTCCTAAATGGGAGAATGTTTGAAATTGAAATTGAAATTGAAATGTTTGTTTGAATGTGGTGAGATAGAGGAAAGATCTCTTTATAGAGATAAGCTATGTCTATCTACTGTTTGAAAGATTTGATTTTTTAGCTGGCTTGTATGAGGCCCAAGCTTGAGGCTTTTTGATTGATTTATTGACTCTGGGAGATAACTTTACTGGGGAGAATTTAAACTAAGGAGTTTTTGTGTTCTGTACAAAGCCCAGAATTGAGGCTGACTCTAATTAGGGAGACTCTATTTGTGTGCCTTGTATGAAGCCCAAGGTTGTGGCTAACTGCTGAGGATAACTAATTTTTTTAAGACTATAGATGACTCTATTTTGTGTGCCTTGTACAAAGCCCAAGGTTGTGGCTGACTCTTACTGAGGATGGTTATTAATTTGTGCCTTGTATGAAGCCCAAGGTTGTGGCTACTCTAGCTAGGGGGAATATTATTTTCTGCCTTGTACAAAGCCCAAGGTTGTGGCGGACTTTTAAAGAAACTGAGTATGGAAGACTCTATGGGGAAAAGATCCTTAAGATTAGGAATCTTTGACACAGGGAAATATGGTTTATCTGCCTTGTACAAAGCCCAAGGTTGTGGCTAAAAAAATGAAAGACTCACTAGGGGATTTTTATTCTGCTAGAGGTTCTAACAAACTAATTTATTATTTTTATGTTTTTGGAAGCTAACCCTTTCCAGGGATTTTGACTCAGCTGGGGAAATTCACTAATAAAAGACTGATTTTTATCATGTTTTTTTGGAGGCTGACCCTTTCCAGGGGTTTTGACTCTTTTGGGGAATTTATCTCTTAAGAGAATGAATCTTTGGAATTGAAGGAGTGATTTTGGAGGCTGACCCTTTTCAGGGGTTTTGTTTAAAAATGGCAGAAAGATTAACTAATGAGACTTCTTATTTAAAGCCCAAGATGAAGGCTGACACTGACTGAGGATAAACAAAAACATGGATCCTAGACTCTGCTAAGGAAGATTAATGAAGATAAGGGTGACAGAGACTGTCCATGCCTCTCATTCCAAAAGGTGTACTCAATGTAAAATTGAGACAAACTTAGCTTGTTTAAAGTCTGGCTTAAGTTGGAAGAAACTCACCAGGGTATGTTAAAAGGTGACTAAAGACCTGTTCCTATGTTTATAAGAAACCTGATGGGTCCTTGTATACAAGCTCAAGAGGAAGCTGGAAATGCTTTTAAGAAGCCTGTGGGTCCTTGTACAAAGCCCAAGAGGAGACCAATCGAGGGTTATCGAGGGTCCTTGTTATAGCACAAGAGAAAGCTATGTGGTTTTGAACTTATTTTGGCTTTAAGCAAATGGGTAAGAGGTTTCACCGGGAATAATTCCTCTTGGGTGGATGTGTCCTATTTTTTGTTCTAAGGCTTTTGCCAAGATGTTTCACCGGGAATAATTCATCTTGAGGGTTTGAACTACAGATCTCTAATTAGGAAAGAGCCTTCACCGGGAAGACATTCTCAATCCTAGGCCATATTCCTATAATATATATATAGTTTAACTGTCCTAGGGTTTACACTCAAATGTAGTTCTAAACAAATATATGCACAGTTTATATTTGACAGTAATTTAAATAAAGACTGTAAATTGAAAGCTTGTAAAGCCTAACCTGGATGGAGTGGAGGCCTTTGAAGAAGTATGTACAAAGCCTTACCAGCAATTGATGGATAACAGTTGAATATATATGATAAACAGTTAATGGTTTTTGAAAACAGAAGAAGTGAAGATGGACATAGGTCACATAGGTATCTGAAGAGTTTCACCGGGAATAATGCCCTTCAAATACCAGAAGAATATTTTGAAAACAGAAAGAAGATTTTGTAAATAAAGTTTTTGAAAACAAATTATGAAAAGAAAAAGGTGTTGGGACTTACACTCTATTAGAGGCCCACTTAAATATGATTTACTGTTTATGAAAACAGTTGAAAAGATACGGGGTTCTGTTGTTTGAAAACCTCGATCGTCTGTTTACTTTGAAGTTTGAACATAATTTGAATTTTGACAAAAGTCAACTTAATTGAAGTACAGACAAAATCTATACCTAATTAAGACCTAAATGATTAGGGTTTTTAACACTAAAACACTTATGAAATATTAGGTTTTGAAATTTTAATGAAAACATATATTGAAATATATTTTAAAATACTTAAAACAACACCATTTTTAACCTAATAAAAACATATAAAATAAATAATATTTTTATGATTTTTTTGATTATTTATAAAATATATATATTAATCAATAAGTGCATAAAAAATGAATTAAAAAGGAGCTAATTTGATAGGTTAACTAATTGGTTAATGTTGTGAAGAAATTAAGTGGAAAAGTGGATAAAAGAAATGGTTTTGTCACCTAGAAGGCTTGAACTCGCGCCCTCCAAGTCATTGGCCAAAACTCCCACCATCTGGGCTACGCGCGCAGTTTGTTATTCACACGCATCCAACATAATATATTTTAAAACAAGCCAGAAGATTCAAATTTTGCGCGCGCCATGTTAATCTTCTTCCTCGAGCTCAAAGATTTTCAAATTTCTAACTCTCTGGTTTCTCAACCAAATGGCATGATGTAAACATCAATCTTGTGCCAAATTCCCTCACGAATTCAAATATGTAACTAACATTTATTTATATTAGCTATAACTATCTAATTTCTCAGAGAACTCTAAGAACACATGAACCCTAAATTTGAAATTAAATGACAAGCAAGATGAATAAATGAATGATGATAGAGGGTTTTCAATCCTCTGATGATACTGAACAAGATAGAATCGAGCTTTATCACAAAGAGTACTTAAATTAAAGAGATGGAGTTCAAAAACTTACCTCTGAAACTGAAGGTCGTACGAGTGATGGAGAACTTCTGGGCTTGTGTGAATGATCCTAAAAGCTTCCTTGGGACTCAGTGATGCTAACTGGATGTTTATTGTGGCCTGAATCCCTCTGAATTTCTCTACTCGACTCCTTCGATTTGAGCTTCAAGTGAACATGGAGGATGATGAATCTGCAGTTACAGATGAGCTGCGACCATCTGGATAGCTTCACTACCTCCTATGGAACGTGTCTGGATGACTGGCTTTGCTTGGAACCTCCTGGATTACTCTGTGGACCTCCAACTGCAAATACTCCAAAGTGAAAGCAACAATGGCGTTCCCCCACTTACAGAAGTGATCCAGGTGCTTGGATCACCTCAAATGAACCCCCTTGAGATGTTAGAATGCTTACTTTTCAAAGAAGAGCTCTGGTTTGAAGAAAACGATTCTTCTTGCCAAAGAACTTTGAAAAACCATAAGCATGAGAAGAGAAAGAGAAAGCAAGGATTATAGTTGCTTTGGTGTGTTTTATGAATGAGAAAGAGCCCTCTATTTATAGGCAAATGGCTCAGAGCAATTGAACATAGCAAGCTTGCTTAGTGAAGTGAGTTTGGTTTCTTAGCCATGAAGAAAATTTGAAAATATCCCAAATGCAATGATGCATTTTCGGGCTAGCTTCCCCAACCATTGATCTTGCATGATCTTAGGGAACATTTCTGATTCAGAGGAGGGTTCTAATTGGCTTAGAGCAAGATTCCTTGATGATTCACCATTTGCCATAAATTCAAAAATGCAATCATCACATAATCACATGCCTTTGTTTTTGGGAATCTTCTCTAATCCTTATGCAATGATGAATTTGGATGTATGGCATGTTTTTAGATGCAATAGAGGTCGGGTAGCATAATTTAGAGAAGTCACTTGCACAAAATTGCAAAGTTCAAAAATGATGCATGACCTATAATTTTACTTCATGAGGCCAACTTTGAACAAGCATAACTCTTAGCTCAAAATGAATTTGGGGAAGGTTGAGCACAATTTGGAAAGCCCTAAACATCTACTTCAAATCATTAGTTTATGGTTTCTTCAAAATCATTTGGGAAAATTGTGAAAAATGAGCCCAAAGTTGGATGAAAACTAGGTTAAAAACACTTAGAAAAATTTCTAAGTTTTTATGACCTAAAGCTTCAAAATTCCAAATCTCTTAAATGGTTGATCTTTTAAAAAAAGTTCCTATGTAAGATGTTGTTTTATTTTGCAAGATCTACAACTTTCATGTTAGAAGTTTTTTGAGTTGTGTAGGTGAAATTTTGAGTTCCCACAATGCCCTCAAAAACCCTAATTCCCGACTTTTTGCTCCTTGATGATTTTTCTTGAATTTCTTTGGTCAAATGACTTTAATATCCATATATTGATGATATTGATCTTTGAAAGTCATGGTTTGACCAAAAATCTTAAAAGTCAAAGGTGATCCCATACAGTTGACTTTTTCCAGATAAAGTGAGATTTTGGACTTTTGTGTGGAATTAAGATCTTCTCCTCAAATGAGTGATGTAAATGGGTTATATTGAGGTAGTAGAGGTTCTTGAATCATGTCTTGAGTTTTGGATCCATGCCCTGATTAAAAGTCAACTATCCAGATGAATTAGGTTAAAAACGCTAATTGTCGACCAGATGAAATTGGTGACTGTGGATCTTGAATTGAGGTGTGATGTCCAGTGGATCTTATTGTATGGATCATTTGAAGATGATTGAAGTCTTTAATAGATGTCCTGGAGCTTTTTAGGGTTTCCCAAAGGTGATCCCTGATTTCAGTCCTTGATAGGCTCAAAAACCCTAGTCTGGTGACCTGAGTAAACCTGTATTCAGATGACTGGGTGTCTAATCAATCATAGGTGAATATAAAAGTGAAGCTTTTGAGTCCTATGATTGTGTTAGATACCAATCCTTCTATTGATTGATCCTTTGCCTGAGTTTTCTTATCTTTGAACATCCTTGATTAAATGCCAGATGAAGAAGTGACTGCTCTGGGTACTTGCTTTGACCTGATGAAAATCCTGAAGATATGTCATCTCAGGGGGGTCAAAAATTAGGGTATGACAGAAGCACTCTTCCACGAATCCATGCAGGATCAACAGAAGATTGAGCTCTTACAGACGCTTCCAGATAGTGCTTAATAGCCTTTTTAAGTTCTGCTTGGAACAAAGTAGCAAAGCCTTCAACCGGAATTCTTCTGGTCAGAATATCTGTGGGGATTACAGGAACAGAAGTAATCTCCCTGATAAGTTCCAACCTTCGCAGATATAAACCATTAATAACGTGCCCCTGAATAACTCCAAAGAACTTGGACGTTCCAATAGTCCTTAGGGAATCCATGAAATCACTTTCTATCAGAATGTCTGAAATCATTCTGGCGAAAGGAATGGCAGTTTTTGGAAGGTGAGGATACTTCTCACGTTCTTCATCTCTTGACACTTCAATAGACGTCTTCAAATTTTGAAAGAGAATGTTGGAGATGTTGAGTTCAATTCTTCTTTCAATGCAGAAGAGAGTATATTTATGATCAGGACTGATGTACGATGAGGAGGATGATCTTCTTCTATGATGGAGAGATCCCAGAATAATCTCAGCCCAAACTTGGTAGAACGGCCTCAACACACCAGTTTTATGGGATTCAGTGCCAGTAGCATTTGATATTTGTCTATCAACCTGTGGCCAACAAACTCTTCCATGAAGAGGACCGGTACATCCTTCTTCATCTTCCAGGTTGTACACCTTCCTTAACAACTTCTCAGTTATCACAACTTCATGCCCTAACACGAAGGAGATGATTGCAGTTGGGGTAACCGTTGCATGAGCCCAGAAATCTTTCACAAGAGCCGGATAAATTGGTCCAACCAATCTATCAAGGTAGGTTGACCAGCCTTGAGCCATTGTCTTTGCTTCGGGTTTGAAACCATATATCTTCAGATTTTCAAAATCCACTGAAGATTCACATAGAACTTCCATTTCTGAAGCAGAAATGGAACAGGTCTTCAATGGAGCAAAACCACGCTTGCTGAAAACTAGTTGAGTGGAAGACATTTCTGCTTGGTTTGAAGAGTTTGATGAAGGATTCATGGTGAAATTAAAGATGCAAACACAGACTAGGGTTTATGCGTTGAATGCAAAAAGAGAGAGACGAATAAGGAGAAAGAGTGAAAAAGATGAAATGAAGATGAAGAGGAGTATATAAAAGGTTAAAAGAAAATAATAACTGCAATATGGTTTAAGTGAAATGATTACAGAAAAACATGACATAAATTTGCATTTAATGAGATATGATGTTAGGAGAGATAAAGTGACAGAATGAAATGATTTGTACAGTTACCTAGGGCGGCGTCTCCTCAACTGCACGCATGCTTGTCCAAAAATATTGAACACGTGTTCATTTTCTGGAAAAAACTGGTGACAGCTGTTTTACTTTAAAAGAGATTCTGAATCAACTTAGATAATGAAACGTTAGTAATAACAGAATCAGAACTTCTAATTGATCATAATCAGAACTTCTTATAAAAACATAATCCCAACACATTTCAGAACTTAGCCATACGTAAGACCTTCTTATCTTCTCATTCTGGACATAAGTCCATACTGATATTCTTCAGACTGAACTTAAACCTATCTTCTCATTCTGGACATAAGTCCATACTGACAACATCCAGAAGTACTCTTACTTTCAATTCTTTCTCCAGCATAGTCAGCATCACAAAATCCTACTAAGTTGTATTCTTTAGATCTTATGTAGACTAAACCAACATTAGTAGTACCTTTCAGATACCTCAGAATTCTCTTAACAGCAGTTAAGTGAGATTCTCTAGGATCTGATTGGAATCTAGCGCACAAACAAACACTGAATAAAATATCAGGTCTAGAAGCAGTTAAATATAGAAGATATCCAATCATAACTCTGTACAACTTCTGATCAACCTTCTTACTTACCTCATCCTTACCTAGAACACACGTTGGATGCATAGGAGTTTTGGCTTCTTTGCTTTCAGAAAGATTAAACTTCTTAAGAAGTTCTTTCACATACTTCGTTTGATGAACATATTTTCCATCAGAAGTTTGATTGATTTAAATTCCAAGAAAATACTTGAGTTCTCCCATCATACTCAGTTCAAATTCAGCCTGCATAGACTTAGCAAACTCCTTTCCAAGTGAAGCATTAGATGTTCCAAAAATAATATCATCAACATAAATTTGACAAATTAAAATGTCCTTCTTAGATGTTTTACAGAAGAGAGTCGTATCCACTTGTCCTCTAGTGAAACCATTGTCCAGAAGGAAAGAACTTAATCTTTCGTACCAAGCTCTAGGAGCTTGCTTCAATCCATACAATGATTTCTTAAGTTTGAAAACATGTTCTGGAGACTTAGAGTCTTCAAAACCAGGAGGTTGGTGGACATAGACTTCCTCATCTATATAACCATTTAAGAAGGCACTCTTAACATCCATCTGATACAGAGTGATGTTATGCTGAGTGGCAAAAGAAATTAATAAGCGAATAGATTCTAACCTGGCCACTGGTGCAAAGGTTTCTGTATAGTCAATACCTTCTTGCTGACTATAACCATGAGCCACCAGTCTGGCTTTGTTTCTTACCACTTCTCCCTTCTCACTAAGCTTGTTTCTGAAAACCCACTTTGTACCAATGATGTTGAAACCTTTTGGTCTAGTGATCAGTGGTTTTCACACGTATTTTTACCGCTATTTTTAGTTGTCTTTGAAGTATTTTATTTTATGTTTTAATTCATTATTCGTCATTTTATACTTTGGTTTTGTGTTTAAGTGTTTGCAGACTCAGATGAATGAAGTGGAGAAAATCAGTGAAAAAAGTGAAGAAACTGAAGAAAAGCACATATGCTGGTCACACGCGTGTCAAGACGCGTTTCCTAGGTCCACACGCGTGCCCACACACGTCCAGCAAGAGAAAAATGCATTTCCTGCACACACGCGTCCCTGGACGCGTTTCCTGAGCCCACACGCGTGTCCAGACGCGTCCCAGACTACCAGACGCGTGCCCACACGCGTCCCAGCTGCCAGAATTGCAAAGAAAACTTCCCTTCTGCCCAAACGCGTCCCATGACGCGTGTCACAGCACCAGACGCGTTCCCACACGCGTGTGCAAGGGGTTTTTTTGGCCTGTTTTGCTGAAAAGCCCAGAATGACAGAATAAAAGAACGAGATTGCGTTTGGACAAGGGTTGGAGAGATTTGGGTGCGAAAATACACTGTGAAAGGCTGGAGAACTCAAATTTGATGCAAGGATTGAAGAATTCTATGAGCTTTTGCCATTGAAGATTGGATTTCCTTCATTTATCTGTAATGTCTATAATTAACACTATGTTTTCTGTTATTTTTATGAGTAGCTAAACCCCCCCATTGCTAGGGGGGTGACCCTGATTCTGATTGTGATGAATTTATTCAATTGATGCAATAACTATTTTACTTTTCGTATTTGTTAATTTGTTCTTCATCCGTTAAGAATGATTTATCCGTCGGAAAAACGGATTCTGAATATGAATGAATAGTGTAGCTGGACGGCATATTATTTGTGGACATGATTAAGAACATATAATATTTATATCACCTAGGACTAGGGATATCATATTGTAACCGGAATTTCTTGTTATTGGAATGCTTGATCATAACCGTAATTATCTATGGACATAGTAATTAGGTTGTGAGGTCAAAGATCTTTTCACTAAGGCCTTAGGATTAGATACTCTAAAGAACCGGTAATTAACTATGAAAAGCATGTTATTGTATTGAGACAGAGAATTCGTTGCATGAAGAATCATTCACCGTCCCTAGCAATCTACTCATCTCTGTTCATCGTTCCATCATTCTGTTTATTTACTTTATTTGCAAAACCAATCAAAACAACCTTTTGAACTTTTGTTTAATTGAAACACTGATAAAACTCTATATCGTCAAGCAGTCCTTGAGATTCGATACTTGGGATTTTCCCATTACTACTACATAGGCAAAAATAGTACACTTGCTATTTTTTCGATCAAGTTTTTGGCGCCGTTGCCGGGGACTGCCGAAGATTATAGAGTTCTAGATTTATTTCAATTAGAATTTTGTTGCTCTGCGACTAAAATTTTATTTTCTGCACTATTTATTTTTCCTAATTCTCATATTTATCTAATCTGTGTATGCGAGGTAAGGCCTCAGCTGAATTTCTTTTTGACGCAGAAATTGAAAGAACTTTGCACGCAAGGCGTAGACAAGCTCGGTTGGCTAATCTGGAACCTGAAGAGGAAATTGTGTCAGTTCATTCCGATTCAGAGTCTGAAAGTGAAGAAGAAACCATGGGTGAAAATCCTCCTCCTCCTGAGAGGCTCCTTGGTGACTACGGTGCTGCAAACACACCGGGGGGAAGACAAACAATTGTCAACCAACCGGTAAATGCTGCAAATTTTCAACTACACCCAAGCACCATCAATCAGCTTGAAAGGAAACCTTTCACCGGAAAGGTTAACGAAGATGCAAACAAGCATCTGCAGAGATTTTTGACCATGAGCACCACTCTAAAAATTGATGGTCATACCGAAGAAGCAAAGAGATTGAGGATGTTCCCTTTTACTCTAGCAGAAGAGGCAGAGGAGTGGTTCTATTCGCTACCAGCAGGCAGTATCACATCGTGGGGAGAGATGGAAAAAGCTTTCCTAAATGAATATTTTCCAGCGTCAGTCTTTCTACGAAAAAGGTATGAAATTCTGAACTTCAAGCAAAAGGAGGGTGAGTCTTTGGGGGATGCCTATAAAAGGTTCAAGAGGACTTTGGTGGCATGTCCGACACACAATATGGACAAAACTGAACAGATGCAAATGTTTGTGAACGGGCTGAGAATCAAGACAAAGCAGTTAATCGACACAACAGCTAGAGGCTCAACAAATTTCACAACAGCCTCTGGTATCATCAAGATCATTGAAGCAATAGCTGCAAATGAGCATTTGGAGTTGTATGATAGGTGTGCCAGTAAACCAGAAGGAATCATTGATCTCAAGCTGGAAACCTCAAAAATCCGAGTTGAAGATGCGATATCGGCTGAAGTTGAAAAAAGATTGAAGGCTATGAATATAGGTACACAACAGGTGGCTCAAGTGCAACAAGCTCAACCTGTAATCTGTGAAATTTGCAGTGGTCCTCATCAAACTGTTTGTTGTGTGGCGACTCCCAAGCAAATTGAAGAAATCAAATTCTTGAGGCAAAATAATCCTTATTCTAACACCTATAATCCTGGGTGGAAGAATCATCCCAACTTCGCTTGGAAAGATCAACAACAACAACAAGGCCCTTAGAAAGCGGAGTGGGAAGTAGCTATCGAGAGATTGGCTGGACAATGCTCTCAATTTCAAGAAGAGACAAGAAACAACCATAGGAACACCACAGCTTCAATCAAAAATTTAGAAGTTCAGGTGGGTCAAATAGCACAGCACCTCACTCTACAGGCACAAGGTAACTTTCCGAGTTCAACTGTGAAAAATCCGAAAGACCAAGAGAAGATTAATGCAGTTACAACAAGAAGCAAAAGAGTGGCTGAATCTGAAAAAGAAAAAGAGGAAATAGATGACCCTATGGTAATAGAGGTGGATTTGGAAATAAGAGAAAATCCGAAAGAACCAGAAGTTGTGATACCACCGGTTAAACCAGTTGAAGAAAAAAATAAGAAAGATGCTGAACCGGTGATCAAACTACCTTTCCCTTCCAGAGTGACAAAGAAGAAGTCAAAAGAGAAAGATTTTGAGAAGTTCACTGCCTTGTTCAAAAAGTTAGAGGTAAATCTACCATTCTTCGAAGCACTTGAGCACATGCCCTTGTATAGGAAATTTATGAAGGAGGTGATGGCGAAAAAGAGATCAGTGGAAGGAGAACAAAAGATTGCAACTGAGAAGTGCGGTTTAGTCTCGTCAGCAAGAAAGATCCCAATAAAGAGGAAAGACCCGGGAGCGGTGGCAATACCATGCACTATCAATAACATAACTTTTAAAAAGGTACTCCTCGATTCTGGTTCTAGTGTGAGTTTAATGCCTTTGTCAATTTTTAAAAAGCTTGAGTTGCAAAAGATTAGTGAGAGTAAGACACAGTTAAGGTTTGCTGATCACACCATTAAGAAATCATATGGGGATCACACCATTAAGAAATCATATGGGGTGGCTGAAGATGTACTAGTGGAAGTTGATAAGTTTGTATTCCCTGTTGACTTCCACATCATGGACACTCCGGAAGACGAAGAAACTCCTATCCTTCTTGGGAGGCCATTTTTGTCGACAGGCCGCTGCAACCTCGACATTGAAAAAGGTACACTAACGCTGAGATCTTTTGATGAAGAAGTAACCTTGAAGATGTTAGGAGTTAGGAAAAATAGGGGTGTTGTAAATGATCAAACTTCTAGTGGTATGACAGAAAGTGATGAAAAAGACAAAAAGCCTGAGCAGCTCCAAGAAAAAGTTTCAAGCATAGCATCTCGGGTAGAAACAACTCATGAAGCTATCAAAAGTCCGAAGAAGGCTAAGAAAGTCAAGAAGAATGTGGTAAGTGAGTTGAAGAGAAAAGTTGTCCATGCATTTCATCTTCATGAGTTTTTGGTTGCGGAGGTGAAAAGCAACCAGGTGTGGAATAGAAAATACCCTCCATAATAAAGGGTAATGGACCGTCGAGCCATGCGACGTTAAACGAAGCGCTTTGTGGGAGGCAACCCACAATTTTAATAATTACTTTCTCTGTTAGTTTGTTTTATTTTCAGGAAATAAAAGGGCCATTTCAAGTGGAAGCTATGGAATGCATTACCCTCTGTGAGTCACCTCTCTCGGGCTTGTTCTAAAACATTGAGGTCAATGTTTTGTTCAAGTTTGGGGGAGGTTTTACTCTTTGCATTTTAATTTTTATTGCTGTTATAATATGTGTAAGACTTACAAAATCATTCTCCCAAATTTTAACTGAAATTTTTAAATTTTGAAGAGTTTTGATCTTAAAGAGCGACCGGGAATAGTATATAGAGATGAAGGGAGGATTGTTTGAGGACAAGAAGTTCGGAATAATGTGACAAGAAGAGGTTTGGTTAACACCCTTGGTTCCTTAAATGAAACACGAGTACAACATGTAGATTTGCACCATAGTACTTGTATCCTGAGAAGTACTCCTCGAGTAGTTTATTGATACAGTCTGGCATAATTCAGATTCACATGCATGATGATTGGTTGAAAAAAATAAAGGATATAAGGTTGGCACCAAATGATGAAAAGGCGGTAAAAGGCAACCGGCTCGCTAAGTTGGGTAACCCTTACCCGGTTATTCAGCCCAAAGGAGGTTGATCCCCAAACGTCGTCCAAAAGGACAATATACAACTGTAAAGTTTGAAAATTTCATCGGTAATAAGAAAGTAGCAAATGCTGCTCGTTTGGAGCCAGAAAAAGAAAATATGAAGTCTTGATCTGTCTCATGCATGTGATGATTATTATGAGAAATACAGTGCCGTAATGTGATTGTCCGAATGAAAGAGGAGGGAAATCGGAAAGAGACTTAAGTGCAAAGCATAGTTGGAGAGGTATCTAAAAGGGGAGCTTAAGGTTTAAAGTGGGATCAGAAACTCGTCGCGTCATGTGAATGCCGGACCAACTGTTTATTGATCAATACAAACAGATATCTCACATATGAACACTGGTGTACTCTGAAGATCATTGACTCTTGTATTTGTTGCTTGAGGTCAAGCAACGGTTTAAGTTTGGGGGAGTTTGATCAGTGGTTTTCACACGTATTTTTACCGCTATTTTTAGTTGTCTTTGAAGTATTTTATTTTATGTTTTAATTCATTATTCGTCATTTTATACTTTGGTTTTGTGTTTAAGTGTTTGCAGACTCAGATGAATGAAGTGGAGAAAATCAGTGAAAAAAGTGAAGAAACTGAAGAAAAGCACATATGCTGGTCACACGCGTGTCAAGACGCGTTTCCTAGGTCCACACGCGTGCCCACACGCGTCCAACAAGAGAAAAATGCATTTCCTGCCCATACGCGTCCCTGGACGCGTTTCCTGAGCCCACACGCGTGTCCAGACGCGTCCCAGACTACCAGACGCGTGCCCACACGCGTCCCAGCTGCCAGAATTGCAAAGAAAACTTCCCTTCTGCCCAAACGCGTTCCAGGACGCGTGTCACAGCACCAGACGCGTTCCCACACGCGTGTGCACGTGATTTTTGGGCCTGTTTTGCTTAAAAGCCCAGAATGACAGAATAAAAGAACGAGATTGCGTTTGGACAAGGGTTGGAGAGTTTTGGGTGCAAAAATACACTGTGAAAGGCTGGAGAACTCAGATTTGATGCAAGGATTGAAGAATTCTATGAGCTTTTGCCATTGAAGATTGGATTTCCTTCATTTATCTGTAATGTCTACAATTAACACTATGTTTTCTGTTATTTTTATGAGTAGCTAAACCCCCCCATTGCTAGGGGGGTGACCCTGATTCTGATTGTGATGAATTTATTCAATTGATGCAATAACTACTTTACTTTTCGTATTTGTTAATTTGTTCTTCATCCGTTAATAATGCTTTATCCGTCGGAAAAACGGATTCTGAATATGAATGAATAGTGTAGCTGGACGGCATATTATTTGTGGACATGATTAAGAACATATAATATTTATATCACATAGGACTAGGGATATCATATTGTAACCGGAATTTCTTGTTATTGGAATGGTTGATCATAACCGTAATTATCTATGGACATAGTAATTAGGTTGTGAGGTCAAAGATCTTTTCACTAAGGCCTTAGGATTAGATACTCTAAAGAACCGGTAATTAACTATGAAAAGCATGTTATTGTATTGAGACAGAGAATTCGTTGCATGAAGAATCATTCACCGTCCCTAGCAATCTACTCATCTCTGTTCATCGTTCCATTATTCTGTTTATTTACTTTATTTGCAAAACCAATCAAAACAACCTTTTGAACTTTTGTTTAATTGAAACACTGATAAAACTCTATATCGTCAAGCAGTCCTTGAGATTCGATACTTGGGATTTTCCCATTACTACTACATAGGCAAAAATAGTACACTTGCTATTTTTCCTATCATCTAGGAACAAGATCCCATACATCATTCCTTGTAAACTGATTAAGTTCTTCTTGCATGGCAATTATCCAGTCTGGATCTTCTAGAGCTTGATCAACAGAATTTGGCTCGATCAAAGAAACAAGACCTAATTAACATTCTGCATTGTTCTTAAGGAATGCTCTTGTTCTGATAGGGTCATATTTCTTTCCATGAATCACATCTTCTGAGTGAGCTAAGGTGAGTTTAGAAGATCTTCTGACTGTTGGCTCTTCAGAAATTTTGAGATTCTCTAAAGATGCAGCAACTTGATCTTCTGATTCTTTGCTTCTGAGATTTTCAGCTTCTGAAACTTTGCTTCTTGGTTCTACAGCTTCTGATATATCAATATCTATATCTGCAAAATTCTCAACCTGCTTTGGCTTTTCAAGACCAAGCTTATCATCAAATCTGATATTGATTGATTCTTCTACAATGAATGTTTCAGTGTTGTATACTCTGTAGCCTTTAGAGCGTTCTGAATATCCAAGAAGGAAACATTTTTGTGCCTTAGAATCAAACTTACCAAGATGATCTTTATTATTCAGAATGAAACAGACACATCCAAAAGGATGAAAATATGAAATGTTGGGCTTTTTATTCTTCCACAATTCATAAGGAGTCTTATTTAGAATAGGTCTTATAGAGATTCTATTCTGAATATAACATGCAGTGTTTATTGCTTCTGCCCAGAAGTGCTTAGCCATATTGGTTTCATTGATCATGGTTCTGGCCATTTCTTGTAGAGTCCTATTCTTTCGCTCTACAACTCCATTTTGCTGTGGAGTTCTAGGGCAAGAGAAATCATGGGCAATACCCATTGCTCTTCAGAAACAGACATAAGGCAAGTCACCTTCTGCTTCTCAAGATCTGAAAGATCAATCTTATAAATGTTGTTCTTTCTCTTGCCTGTAAATAGGATTGAGCCATCCTTCTGACTTACAGCCTTGCAAGACTTTTGATTGAAGATAATGTCATAACCATTGTCACTTAATTGACTTATGGACAATAAGTTATGCGCTAATCCTTCTACAAGAAATACATTAGTTATGGAAGGAGAGTTACCAATACTTATGGTTCTAGAGCCAATAATCTTGCCCTTCTGATCTCCTCCAAACTTGACATCTCCACCAGATTTAAGCACCATGTCTTGGAACATAGACCTTCTTCCCGTCATGTGTCGCGAGCACCCAGAGTCCAGGTACCATGACATTTTTTGCTTTGTCTTCTTTGCTGCTAAGGATATCTGCAACAGAAATTATCTTCTCCTTAGGTACCCACAGTTTCTTGGGTCCTTTCTTGTTAGTTTTCCTCAAGTTCTGATTGAACTTGGGTTTAGCATGATAAGTAACAGGAGGAACAGCATGATATTGTTTAGGTTTGGAAGCCTGATATTTTTTAGGTTGTGTCACATGCTTCTTGGTGTGTGTAGTGTTAAAGCTTTTGGCATGTGAAGTGAGCCTAATATCATGTGAGTGGCCATATTTGAACTGATCATACAATGGCTTGTATGTGATTTTCAAATCATCTACAGGTTCAAATTTACGTGGGATATCACCCTCATAGCCAACGCCAATCCTTTTGTTTCCAGAAACACCATATATCATAGAAGCAAGATGACTTCTGCCAATACTTCTAGATAGAAACTTTCTGAAGCTCGAGTCATATTCTTTCAGAATATGATTGAGACTAGGAATGGATTTTTCTGATTCAGAAGGAGATCCAATATCTTTGGATAATTTTAAAACTTTTTCCTTCAGTTTAGAATTTTCCACTTCCAGCTTCTTAGTTTCAAATTCAAATAGCTTTTTCAGCTTTTTGTATTTGATACTAAGATGAGCCTTGAGTTCCAGAAGTTCAGTTAAACTGGAAACTAACTCTTCTTTAGATAGTTCAGAAAATACCTCTTCAGAATCTGATTCTGATGTAGATTCTGATCCGTCATCCACTGTGGCCATCAGTGCAAGGTTTGCCTGCTCGCTTTCAGAGTCTGATTCTGATTCTGAATCATCCCATGTTGCCATAAGACCTTTCTTCTGATGAAACTTCTTCTTGGGATTCTCCTTCTAAAGTTTTGGACATTCATTCTTAAAGTGTCCGGGCTCATTGCATTCATAGCAGATGACCTTCTTCTTGTCAGATCTTCTGCCTCCAGAAGATTCTCCTCTTTCAGGCTTCTTTGAACTTCTGAAGCTCTTGAACTTCCCTTTGCTTGCTCTTCCAGAGTTGGTTTACCCTTCTGGAGATCATGGAAAGTTCATCTTCTTCTTCTGATTCTGATTCTTCAGAATCTACTTCTTCAGCCTGAAAAGCGTTAGTGCATTTTTTATAATTAGATTTTAATGCAATAGACTTACCTTTCTTCTGAGGTTCATTAGCATCCAGCTCAATTTCATGACTCCTCAGAGCACTGATCAATTCTTCAAGAGAGAATTCATTTAGATTCTTGGCAATTTTGAAAGCAGTCACCATAGGACCCCATCTTCTTGGCAAGCTTCTGATGATCTTCTTGACATGATCAGCCCTTGTGTATCCCTTGTCAAGAACTCTCAATCCAGCAGTTAGCGTTTGAAATCTTGATAACATCTTCTCAATATTTTCATCATCCTCCATCTTGAAGGCTTCAGATTTCTGGATCAAGGCAAGAGCTTTAGTCTCCTTGACTTGGGCATTTCCTTCATGGGTCATTTTCAATGACTCATATATATCATAGGCAGTTTCCCTGTTAGATATCTTCTCATATTCAGCATGAGAGATAGCATTCAGTAAAACAGTCCTACACTTATGATGATTTTTGAATTGCTTCTTTTAATCATCATTCATTTCTTGTCTTGTAAGCTTTACACCAGTAGCTTTCATTGGATGTTTGTAACCATCCATCAGCAGATCCCATAAGTCACTATCTAGACCAAGGAAGTAACTTTCAAGTTTATCTTTCCAATATTCAAAGTTTTCACCATCAAATACTGGTGGTCTAGTATAACCATTGATACCATTTCCATTGTATTGCTCAGCAGAGCCAGATGTAGATGTATTTGTTGGATCTTCACCAGTCATCTTGACTTAAGCATTTTTCTCTTCCTGAATCTTTTCTAAACACGGTTAAGTGCTTGCACCTTAGAACCGGCGCTCTGATGCCAATTGAAGGATAGAAAAACACTTAGAAAGGGGGGTGTCATACCCCAATTTTTGACCCTAAGATCACACATCATTTGCATACCAATCATCAATCAAGAAATTTTAACCTAGATCTCTACTTGCAATGTTGTGCTCAATTCATCTGCAAAGGAATCATCGAGCACCCATGTTTTAGTTTGTGTATATTGTTTTACTAACCAAAATACCAAAAATATTGCCTTGTGCTCTTGTATGTTTGTGTTTTGTAGGTACCAAGTCAAAATACCCATCAAAGGAGCATTTTTCAACATTTTCACAGTGCAAATCGATTTGCATAAGGTGTAAATCGATTTACACAACTGTTTCTGCACCAGATTTGCTTCTGCCATCAGTGCAAATCGATTTGCATAAGACAGCAATCGATTTGCATAACTGTTTTTGCCCCAGATTTTGCCTTTTTTCAGCCATGTAAATAGATTTGCATAATGTGCAAATCGATTGCACCAGCACGAATTTGGAAAAATGAAGGCAAATTTCAGCTTTTTGAAGTGTTGACATCATTTGCAAGCATGGGAAGCATGACTTGGTTCTCACATTTGATTTCCTACATCATCTAATCATGTACCCTCATGTGATTGCATCAAGGCCATTGGATCTCATTTTTGGCTCCAAATCAATTTTCCTAGCCTAATTCTATTTTCCAATCCTAACTCCAAGCCACAAAATTTCCCAAGCCTAAGTGCTATAAATTGAGACACTCCCCTCTTCATTTTTCAAGCTTTGATAGCCAAGAAACTTATTGCAAATTCTCTCCTCACCTCTTCCAAACCCATCACTCAAAGCTCTTTCTCTTCCACACAAATTAGTGAGTCACATCTTGAACCTCACTAATTTAGAGCTAAACCTCAACATAAACACTAGTTTTTGCATCAATTGTGAGAGATCAAGGCTTGTGGTTGTGTGTTCTTGAAGAAGATTCAAAGTTTGTGAAGATTTGGTAAAATTCTTGATCCTTTACATGATTCAAGATGTGATCCATTGTTGTTTATGCTTGATGCACCTTTGGTGCTACATTGATGAGATTTGCTTGCTTAATTGATACATTTTCGTGCACAAATTGATCCAAGATCACAAGGTGTTTGGTTTTATGTTTAAACAAGTTTTCTTCTCTTTATTTGCTGTTTTTTTGAAAACTGTGTTGTGCAAATCGATTTACATCTGGTGCAAATCGATTTACACAACTGAAAACTGCGCAGATTTTGAAAACAGAGTTGTGCAAATCGATTTACACTCTGTGCAAATCGATTTACACTGGGCAGAATGCTGATTTTTGTAGTTTTTGACTTGTTTTTTGGTTCTAACTCATCTTCTACTCCATTCTTTTGATATTTTCTTTGAATCACAAGTTAGAGGCCTAATTTCTCTCTAATTTCAATGGACTTAGGGCGTCGATAGGATGAGAATCCAAATCCGCAAAATTATGTGATTGAAATTATGGATGAAAGGAGCCTTTAATGTGGTTCCATCTTTTATTTCTTTTTATTTTGGTCGATGAAAGTCTTAATTCCTTGAGAATTCTTATGGATTCTTGGTAGAGACTAGATCACTCACCATTTTTTCTTTTCGTGCGGTATTGCTTTCGGAAAACGATCTACATATCGTTCTTCTCGCATGCATTAGCACATAAAGTTTTGACCGGCCTCGTTGTAGGGTGATTTCTACATAAATCACTTGGCGATCTGCTTAACATAGCGCAATATTTCGTGTCCCGAATAAAAAGATCAAATATGGAAGAGAATTGTATGCGGTTGATTTAAGACTTGTGGAGGTTTTTATCGTGTAGTCGCTATGATTTTATCAAGCTTCTGATAAACCCCATTGAATTTAAATCCGAGTACATCATTCACTCACCATAGATCTTCCTACTAACTTTGATAACATACTTGACAAGTTTCAAGATGGTTATCTTTAACATTTAACAACTAACTTTAATTTCCGCACCTTTACTATACCGCTCTTTATATTACCGCTCTTTATATTTCTCGCTTTATCGCTTTATTTTATCATTTCATCATATTTACTTTCCGCCATTTTTTCTTTGTCCACTTGGACATATGTTTATGCTTCCGTATTTTTTTCCTTTTGTCCACTTGGACCATACTTTATTTTTTCGCTAAAACACTAATAAATAATCAAAAAATCTAAAAAATACATAAGGCTCTCTTTGGACTATCAGTTACTATCCCTAGCAATTTGGAGATTCGGACTTATGGACCTAGTACCTTTGGACTCATTCTATTACTATCCTGTGATTGTTCTGTCTGTCTGGCATTGTTCTGTTGTATGTTTATGTGTGCAGGTATTTCCTTGAAAGCCCTTGATGGTTAATTCCAAGGCATTGAGATAAGGATTTTACCCAAAAACAGCCGTTACTCTGCCCAATTTTTGTCAGAATCTTAATGTGCTTAGTGAAAAATGGTGCTAAGACAATGAGTTCATCTGGTTCCCCAAGTGTTAATGTGTTGGTATTGATAAATCCAAAGGATGGGAAAATTACCTTGGCTCTTAATGTCAAGTGTTGGCTTCTTATTCGGTTAGACCGTTTCTTTCCTTAGCTTTTATTTTATGCATTAGGTTAGCCTCTTCATCTCCTCCCATTCTTAAATTTTCAAAATCTTCTCCCTTTTTCCAAAATATTCTTATGTTTGCAAACCTTTTCAAAACCTTTTTTTCATAAAAAATATCTTTCGCCCTTAGTGGCTTTTCTTCAAAAGTTTAGACACCGTTAATTGTCGAAACGAGTGGTTATACCCCACGATTTTGAAATTGATTGATAATAACGAGATCTTTTCCGCGTGAGAGAGCTAGTGGCATACACGTTGATTTTATCCGAGTTGGAGCCCTTCTTTCATTTGCGATGCAAAGAACTTGTTTGTTCTCATGCTCAAGATCAATGGCTGAGTATTTCTCTCTAACGACAACAAAGTGTTTATTCGTTTTAAAAACGTTTTTCCCAAAAGCGGAACTACATTAGCTCTGACTTCTCCATTGCACCGAGGAGGTATGTAGGCCCAAAGCTTAACGCTTTGCCGAGCTTATTTTGAAAATAAAACAAACCGTTTTTTAGCACACACACAACACAGATTTTCAAAAAGGTTCCCGTGGAGTACCACGGATATGAGGGGTGCTTTAAACCTTCCCCTCATATAATCAACACCCGAACCTGAGTTCTCTTTCTTGTTTTTTTAAAAACAAAACTTTGGGTTTTACGTTCTTTTCCCTTTTCCTTTGAAAAAATAAAGCGCGGTGGCGATTTCAAAACGGAATATTGATTCGAGTCAATCCCATGGCTTCGATATCAGATTTTCCCCGCTACAGAAAAATGGCGACTTCACTGGGGAACCGGTTTTAAGTGTGTTAAGCCTATTTTTGTTTATCTGTGTGTTTTTATCTGTATATATTGCTGTGTGCTTTGTTTGTTTATTTTCTTTTTTTTCTTTTTGGTGCTCGATGGTTCCTCTGTGATGAGATAAAGTTCTAACCCGGACTTTGGTGAGTAACTTGAGATAGGAGGTGGTAAGACCAATAGTCGCATGTCAGGAGCAATCCTTACCATGAGCGTCATATGGTGGAACCCCAATCAGTGGAGGCCTCATGGAAGGTAGTAGAGGTTGTTACGAACCATCGTGATAACGCTATTACTTTCAATAGTGAGTGTCCGTAGAAGCTGAATGGCCTAGAACCTTTTTAACACATCTAAGCCTTTTTAGGATGTAGTGCAGAAACAAGATCAAGTACCAATTTGAGCTTGTTGTCATGCGATACTACGCTCAGACGAGGTCTTTTTAGGCATATTATTGGCGCCCATGAGCAATTGTGCGTGCCGGTAATATCCGATAGAAGATTGAAAACTCTGGGAACCTTTGTAGAACCCGATCGGCAGGTACAAAATTCCTTAGATCATACCTTTTGGGATGGTTGGACCCATGGCTCCATGCTCGTGACGTCGAACCTTTGAACTATGATCTTATGTGACCTTGCGTACTCTTGGTTGTGGTTGGTGCATAAATCATGCATTCATGCATCCATGAAAACTCTTTTTCTTTTGATTTTCAAGGAACTTAGAGGTCTTTTCTTGTAAACATCATAAGTTTCATCAAACTCAATGGATCTTGGGTGTTGATGGGGTGAAAACTCTAATCCACCAAAATGGATGATTGATTTTAATGATAACTTAATCAAAGCTTTAGTCCAATGTTTGAGTGTTTACAAGTTAATATCTTAATTTCCTTGAAACTCAAAAATAAAAAACAAAAAAACAAATCATTGCATTTCATGCATCATTCTGCATTTGGTCCTACTTTCTAAAGAAGTTTTCCAGAGCCTTATTTCCTTTCTCCTGGTATCATCAGTACAACGCTCGTGCTAAGAAGAAATGGAAAGCATCAAACAAGAGATTCTTGAGCTCCGTGAAGAGGTGGTTACTTTGAAGGCTGGTATGGAGCATCTGACTACTCTAGTTGAGGCTCTAGTTGCTTCCCAAGTCAATCCTCCTATGATGGAAGAAAGGATGGCAAAGGTCTTTCTTGAAACTCTAAACTCGTTCTTTCCCAAGGGGACGGTAGTCAGTACACCTGCTGACTTCCACAGAGAGGTGGATATGAAAGCGCTTCTAGAAAAGGATGTCCGAAAGGAATGTTTGTTTGAAGAAGGTAACTCAGCTGGTAGTGTGAAGAAGTTTGGTAATGACTTTTCAAAGAAGATAATCAGGGGAGGAAACAATCATCATCAACATCAGAATGTTTCCTATGTCATTCCTGTATCCAATTCAGTTCATGCAATTCCAGATTATCAGCAGAGCACTCGTCAACAAGATTCTCCACCGAACGAGCAAAATCAACCTCAAAAGGGGAATTTTGATCCTATCCCCATGACTTACGCAGAATTGTTCCCTGCTCTAGTTCATAAGAATTTGGTTCAGACAAGGTCACCACCTCCAATTCCCGAGAAGATTCCTTGGTGGTACAATGCTAATGTCACTTGTGCTTTTCATCAGAATGCTCCTGGACATGACTTAGAGAATTGTTGGCCTCTAAAAAATGAAGTTCAAAGATTAATCTATGCTGGTATTTTGACTTTCCAAGATGTTGGTTATGATGTTCAAGCCAATTCTTTGCCAAAGCATGATTGAATCACTATTGATGGTAGACTGAAGCTCGAAAGATGTTTCGTTCAGCATATGCCCAGATGGAGAGAGTTTTTCTCAGTTTTTAGTATTCTTATTGATTTCCATTTGTAATATTTCTTGTTTTTCAATGCATTGTTTGCATGTAGAAACTTGTTTATTTTTGAATGTTAATGCTAACACAACGATAATGTTTGTCTTGAAGTAATCCATTCGTTTCACTCATGTTTATTTGTTTTTATGCATTATGATACCAATTGCTTTTGCCAAACTCTTGCTTATGCAAAGATTGGAGGGAGGATGATGATCTGAAAACGCAAAATTTCTGGTTGTATGCTTTTGAATAAGACCCTGCTGATGATGTACAGGCATTGTTTCAAATTCCCAAACACCGGAGATATAAGGAAGATAATCCCTTGTTAACCCCTTTGAGCCTTGAAGTAGGAGTTTTCTTTTCTAAACGAAAAACCCTAATTTTTAACCTGGGGCAGGGTAGTCTTCAGTTAATTGGACCGAGTGTTCATATTTCAAAAAGGATTGTACATCCAAAGGTCAAGCACGTCATATCCACATCAAAGGATGGATCATGGGAAACCACAATGGTTATTCCCCGCGCATCAAAAGGCTGGAAAATGTGAAACCACAATGGTTATCCTTCATCCGCCAAGAAACGAGGCAGTCACAACCCTCTCAACAAGTCAAGACAAAGTCAATGTCACACGATTTGTTCAAATCAAAAGAATGAAAAAAAAAAGGAAAAAAAAAGAAAGAAAGAAGAAGAAAAAGCTCGCTAAGTCAAAAACTTGAAAACAAATGACTTAGGCAAAAGTTAGAGCATCCCGCTGGACGACCGATTCAAAAGAATTAGTCCAGGCAAAAGTTAGGGAAATAAATAAAAAAAAAAAAAAAAAGAGAAAAGAGTGAAAAGTGAAAAGAAAGGACTACAAAGCAAAAGTCCTCAAAAATGAACAAATCTGTGTGAATACAAAAATGAAGACAAAGGTGTGACTGCTACTCCAAGAAAGCCTCATCAGGTCCTTAATGGCACAAAATCCTTTTGAGAGATGAATACTCATGTTGAATTAACTGAACATAGGACTGGAGAACATCACGAAGTTGGGGTGGGCTAAATAAACTTTGAGCCTAAAAATCTTTTTTTTTTGAAAACCGTGAACCAGGCCACGTTACAACCCTCAAAAGTCCTAATTGAAGCAGGGTTTATTTCGAAAGCATACTTAAACAAGAAAGCGTTCCTGACTCCTATCGGTTATGCTGAAAACTTGTGTTGGTATCATATGCATACAAAAAAAAATCAATGTCATCTCTTAACTAGTGATTCATTCACAAAGTTATGTGACATCTTTTTAATGAAGCTTCAAGACTTACATAATTGTTGCATTTTCATTATCATTCTCAGAATAAACATTTTTTCTGCTTGTAAACATTTGTTTGACATCCAGGAAGTTTACATCTGATCATCAGTAGAAAACTAAAACATTGCCAGGGGCATGTTGTTTTCCCAATATAATGCTTTTGCAAGTTTGATTACCATCATGGGGCAAAGTTTGAAGACTCTGTCGAACAAAGGAATGTGCCAATTTCAGTCAATCTGGGGCAGCTACGTCGAGATTTGACAAATCTCCAAAAATCTGTTGATCTGGGGCAGATTATTCCAAGTCTTCATGATGCCAAGGATCTCTATGAACCTTTTTGAGATAGTTTCCTTTCATAGACCACGTAGTCTGGGGCAAGTTGTGAATCAGAAGTTACCTTGATCACCTCATTAGCTTGAAGTACAAAGGTCGTTGCCATGACCAATCCAGAGTATGTCACTCTCTACCAAGAAGCTTTGAGACAACGGTTGACTGTTGGGTTTTCTTTCTCACCTTGTGTTGAGTTTTGAACTAAAATCCCCCGCATGTTAACTTGTTTGCTTTGATGTTAACTTCTTATTTCCTCTGCAAGTTCAGAATGGAGATTTTCTCCAAAGAAATTTTCTCTGATTCCCCCTAATAGAGCTTGATGTGTTGTCCAACCTTTTTGATAAGAAGAAGATTATCTGTAAATTCCTCGCAGAAATTGATAATCCCCACTGAGTTTGTTCTTCGTGGAAGAATTTTGCTTCGGTGTTCCTCCTCAGCTCATTTGTCAGGATGGAATTAATCCCCAGTTGAGTTTATTCCTCAAGGGGCAAAGCTTTGTTTGACCAGTTCTATCCAGCTTGTTCTTGGAGTTGAACTTTGGTCTCTTACAATACTATTTTGAACCTCTCTAGGCCGGGAAACCTAGATTGAGAAGGCATTTATTTTGCACCTCTTGAGGATTATGCTTTCCTCTATAATGGAGAACTTGTTTGTGATTGATGTTCCTATCAGATATTGAAAGATTTATTTTCCAGCAGTGATGTTATTGCACTCCCTTGGAATTTGTGCTTGAAAGCAAGGGGCAGGTTTTGACTTTGAGCAACTTGTGTTATCCCATCATGTTTTGGTTGACAACAAATTGAAGCCTCTTTATTTGAGCAAGTTTGTGCGTCTCCACATATCAATCTTATCTTCAAATCAAGTGATAATCTCTCATACTTTATGAACTTATTGATTCCAAATGGAAGAAGCTCAATGAATGGCAGTCTCTTTCAGCAGAAGACAGTTCGTTCCGCTTAAGGATTTCTCGACAGGGTCGGCAAATGGCAGTCTCTTTCAGCAGAAGATAGTTTGTTCCCTTTGAGATAACGGATGGCAGTCTTCTTCATGAAGACAGTTCGTTTAAGAATTCTAATTTTAAAGTCAGCAAATGGCAGTCTCCTCCATTAGAAGACAGTTTGCTCACTTTTTCCTAAGATGGGTCAACGAATAGCAGTCTCTTTCAGCAGAAGACAGTTCGTTCCGCTTAAGGATTTCTCGACAGGGTCGGCAAATGGCAGTCTCTTTCAGCAGAAGACAGTTTGTTCCCTTTGAGATAACGGATGGCAGTCTTCTTCATGAAGACAGTTCGTTTAAGAATTCTAATTTTAAAGTCAGCAAATGGCAGTCTCCTCCATTAGAAGACAGTTTGCTCACTTTTTCCTAAGATGGGTCAATGAATGGCAGTCTCTTTCAGCAGAAGACAGTTCGTTCCGCTTAAGGATTTCTCGACAGGGTCGGCAAATGGCAGTCTCTTTCAGCAGAAGACAGTTTGTTCCCTTTGAGATAACGGATGGCAGTCTTCTTCATGAAGACAGTTCGTTTAAGAATTCTAATTTTAAAGTCAGCAAATGGCAGTCTCCTCCATTAGAAGACAGTTTGCTCACTTTTTCCTAAGATGGGTCAACGAATGGCAGTCTCTTTCAGCAGAAGACAGTTTGTTCCCTTTGAGATAACGGATGGCAGTCTTCTTCATGAAGACAGTTCGTTTAAGAATTCTAATTTTAAAGTCAGCAAATGGCAGTCTCCTCCATTAGAAGACAGTTTGCTCACTTTTTCCTAAGATGGGTCAACGAATGGCAGTCTCTTTCAGCAGAAGACAGTTCGTCCCGCTTAAGGATTTCTCGACAGGGTCGGCAAATGGCAGTCTCTTTCAACAGAAGACAGTTTGTTCCCTTTGAGATAAAGAATGGCAGCCTTCTTCACGAAGACAGTTCGTTTTGCCTAAAGATTCCTCGGCAAAGTCAGCAAATGGCAAGTCGCTTCAGTGTAAGTGACAGTTTGCATCCAGTTCCTTTTCTCAAGCCATGTCCTTGATTAAAGAAGAAGTTAATCCCTATTCTCAGCGGCAACTCATTGTTCTTAGCAGCTTATCGTCAACCATTGAGGCGGTAATTCAATTTTCTTCTACCATCAACTATTGAGTTGGTAGCCTATCGTCAACCATTGAGGCGGTAATTCAATTATCTTCTACCTTCAACTATTGAGTTGGTAGCCTATCGTCAACCATTGAGGCGCGAAAGGTGATGCTATAACCTCTCTGACGCGAAGTGTTTTCCCCAGAGAAGTTTCTTTTCCCACCAAAGTTCCGTCTCTCCAACAAAGTCTTGCCTTCCCCAGTGAAGTTTCTACTCGCAAGACGTTTATTTCCCCAGCGGAGTTATAGCAAGATATTTGTTTTCCCTAGTGGATTACCTGTTACTCCCCAGTGTTGTCATGCTTTATTATCATCATATGCATTCATTAAACATTGCATTGCATCTTAGGATCAAAAATTGTGTTTTATATATTTAAGTCTCTTCGATTTTGTCAAAACGAAGATTTCCAATCATCGTATCTCCAAATCGAAGAAACTTAAATAGGGGCATCTGTCATACCCCAATTTTCGACCCTAAGATCACACATCATTTGCATACCAATCATCAATCAAGAAATTTTAACCTAGATCTCTACTTGCAATGTTGTGCTCAATTCATCTGCAAAGGAATCATCGAGCACCCATGTTTTAGTTTGTGTATATTGTTTTACTAACCAAAATACCAAAAATATTGCCTTGTGCTCTTGTATGTTTGTGTTTTGTAGGTACCAAGTCAAAATACCCATCAAAGGAGCATTTTTCAACATTTTCACTGTGCAAATCGATTTGCATAAGGTGTAAATCGATTTACACAACTGTTTCTGCACCAGATTTGCTTCTGCCATCAGTGCAAATCGATTTGCATAAGACAGCAATCGATTTGCATAACTGTTTTTGCCCCAGATTTTGCCTTTTTTCAGCCATGTAAATAGATTTGCATAATGTGCAAATCGATTGCACCAGCACGAATTTGGAAAAATGAAGGCAAATTTCAGCTTTTTGAAGTGTTGACATCATTTGCAAGCATGGGAAGCATGACTTGGTTCTCACATTTGATTTCCTACATCATCTAATCATGTACCCTCATGTGATTGCATCAAGGCCATTGGATCTCATTTTTTTCTCCAAATCAATTTTCCAAGCCTAATTCTATTTTCCAATCCTAACTCCAAGCCACAAAATTTCCCAAGCCTAAGTGCTATAAATTGAGACACTCCCCTCTTCATTTTTCAAGCTTTGATAGCCAAGAAACTTATTGCAAATTCTCTCCTCACCTCTTCCAAACCCATCACTCAAAGCTCTTTCTCTTCCACACAAATTAGTGAGTCACATCTTGAACCTCACTAATTTAGAGCTAAACCTCAACATAAACACTAGTTTTTGCATCAATTGTGAGAGATCAAGGCTTGTGGTTGTGTGTTCTTGAAGAAGATTCAAAGTTTGTGAAGATTTGGTAAAATTCTTGATCCTTTACATGATTCAAGATGTGATCCATTGTTGTTTATGCTTGATGCACCTTTGGTGCTACATTGATGAGATTTGCTTGCTTAATTGATACATTTTCGTGCACAAATTGATCCAAGATCACAAGGTGTTTGGTTTTATGTTTAAACAAGTTTTCTTCTCTTTATTTGCTGTTTTTTTGAAAACTGTGTTGTGCAAATCGATTTACACAACTGAAAACTGCGCAGATTTTGAAAACAGAGTTGTGCAAATCGATTTACACTCTGTGCAAATCGATTTACACTGGGCAGAATGCTGATTTTTGTAGTTTTTGACTTGTTTTTTGGTTCTAACTCATCTTCTACTCCATTCTTTTGATATTTTCTTTGAATCACAAGTTAGAGGCCTAATTTCTCTCTAATTTCAATGGACTTAGGGCGTCGATAGGATGAGAATCCAAATCCGCAAAATTATGTGATTGAAATTATGGATGAAAGGAGCCTTTAATGTGGTTCCATCTTTTATTTCTTTTTATTTTGGTCGATGAAAGTCTTAATGCCTTGAGAATTCTTATGGATTCTTGGTAGAGACTAGATCACTCACCATTTTTTCTTTTCGTGCGGTATTGCTTTCGGAAAACGATCTACATATCGTTCTTCTCGCATGCATTAGCACATAAAGTTTTGACCGGCCTCGTTGTAGGGTGATTTCTACATAAATCACTTGGCGATCTGCTTAACATAGCGCAATATTTCGTGTCCCGAATAAAAAGATCAAATATGGAAGAGAATTGTATGCGGTTGATTTAAGACTTGTGGAGGTTTTTATCGTGTAGTCGCTATGATTTTATCAAGCTTCTGATAAACCCCATTGAATTTAAATCCGAGTACATCATTCACTCACCATAGATCTTCCTACTAACTTTGATAACATACTTGACAAGTTTCAAGATGGTTATCTTTAACATTTAACAACTAACTTTAATTTCCGCACCTTTACTATACCGCTCTTTATATTACCGCTCTTTATATTTCTCGCTTTATCGCTTTATTTTATCATTTCATCATATTTACTTTCCGCCATTTTTTCTTTGTCCACTTGGACATATGTTTATGCTTCCGTATTTTTTTCCTTTTGTCCACTTGGACCATACTTTATTTTTTCGCTAAAACACTAATAAATAATCAAAAAATCTAAAAAATACATAAGGCTCTCTTTGGACTATCAGTTACTATCCCTAGCAATTTGGAGATTCGGACTTATGGACCTAGTACCTTTGGACTCATTCTATTACTATCCTGTGATTGTTCTGTCTGTCTGGCATTGTTCTGTTGTATGTTTATGTGTGCAGGTATTTCCTTGAAAGCCCTTGATGGTTAATTCCAAGGCATTGAGATAAGGATTTTACCCAAAAACAGCCGTTACTCTGCCCAATTTTTGTCAGAATCTTAATGTGCTTAGTGAAAAATGGTGCTAAGACAATGAGTTCATCTGGTTCCCCAAGTGTTAATGTGTTGGTATTGATAAATCCAAAGGATGGGAAAATTACCTTGGCTCTTAATGTCAAGTGTTGGCTTCTTATTCGGTTAGACCGTTTCTTTCCTTAGCTTTTATTTTATGCATTAGGTTAGCCTCTTCATCTCCTCCCATTCTTAAATTTTCAAAATCTTCTCCCTTTTTCCAAAATATTCTTATGTTTGCAAACCTTTTCAAAACCTTTTTTTCATAAAAAATATCTTTCGCCCTTAGTGGCTTTTCTTCAAAAGTTTAGACACCGTTAATTGTCGAAACGAGTGGTTATACCCCACGATTTTGAAATTGATTGATAATAACGAGATCTTTTCCGCGTGAGAGAGCTAGTGGCATACTCGTTGATTTTATCCGAGTTGGAGCCCTTCTTTCATTTGCGATGCAAAGAACTTGTTTGTTCTCATGCTCAAGATCAATGGCTGAGTATTTCTCTCTAACGACAACAAAGTGTTTATTCGTTTTAAAAACGTTTTTCCCAAAAGCGGAACTACATTAGCTCTGACTTCTCCATTGCACCGAGGAGGTATGTAGGCCCAAAGCTTAACGCTTTGCCGAGCTTATTTTGAAAATAAAACAAACCGTTTTTTAGCACACACACAACACAGATTTTCAAAAAGGTTCCCGTGGAGTACCACGGATATGAGGGGTGCTTTAAACCTTCCCCTCATATAATCAACACCCGAACCTGAGTTCTCTTTCTTGTTTTTTTAAAAACAAAACTTTGGGTTTTACGTTCTTTTCCCTTTTCCTTTGAAAAAATAAAGCGCGGTGGCGATTTCAAAACGGAATATTGATTCGAGTCAATCCCATGGCTTCGATATCAGATTTTCCCCGCTACAGAAAAATGGCGACTTCACTGGGGAACCGGTTTTAAGTGTGTTAAGCCTATTTTTGTTTATCTGTGTGTTTTTATCTGTATATATTGCTGTGTGCTTTGTTTGTTTATTTTCTTTTTTTTCTTTTTGGTGCTCGATGGTTCCTCTGTGATGAGATAAAGTTCTAACCCGGACTTTGGTGAGTAACTTGAGATAGGAGGTGGTAAGACCAATAGTCGCATGTCAGGAGCAATCCTTACCATGAGCGTCATATGGTGGAACCCCAATCAGTGGAGGCCTCATGGAAGGTAGTAGAGGTTGTTACGAACCATCGTGATAACGCTATTACTTTCAATAGTGAGTGTCCGTAGAAGCTGAATGGCCTAGAACCTTTTTAACACATCTAAGCCTTTTTAGGATGTAGTGCAGAAACAAGATCAAGTACCAATTTGAGCTTGTTGTCATGCGATACTACGCTCAGACGAGGTCTTTTTAGGCATATTATTGGCGCCCATGAGCAATTGTGCGTGCCGGTAATATCCGATAGAAGATTGAAAACTCTGGGAACCTTTGTAGAACCCGATCGGCAGGTACAAAATTCCTTAGATCATACCTTTTGGGATGGTTGGACCCATGGCTCCATGCTCGTGACGTCGAACCTTTGAACTATGATCTTATGTGACCTTGCGTACTCTTGGTTGTGGTTGGTGCATAAACCATGCATTCATGCATCCATGAAAACTCTTTTTCTTTTGATTTTCAAGGAACTTAGAGGTCTTTTCTTGTAAACATCATAAGTTTCATCAAACTCAATGGATCTTGGGTGTTGATGGGGTGAAAACTCTAATCCACCAAAATGGATGATTGATTTTAATGATAACTTAATCAAAGCTTTAGTCCAATGTTTGAGTGTTTACAAGTTAATATCTTAATTTCCTTGAAACTCAAAAATAAAAAACAAAAAAACAAATCATTGCATTTCATGCATCATTCTGCATTTGGTCCTACTTTCTAAAGAAGTTTTCCAGAGCCTTATTTCCTTTCTCCTGGTATCATCAGTACAACGCTCGTGCTAAGAAGAAATGGAAAGCATCAAACAAGAGATTCTTGAGCTCCGTGAAGAGGTGGTTACTTTGAAGGCTGGTATGGAGCATCTGACTACTCTAGTTGAGGCTCTAGTTGCTGCCCAAGTCAATCCTCCTATGATGGAAGAAAGGATGGCAAAGGTCTTTCTTGAAACTCTGAACTCGTTCTTTCCCAAGGGGACGGTAGTCAGTACACCTGCTGACTTCCACAGAGAGGTGGATATGAAAGCGCTTCTAGAAAAGGATGTCCGAAAGGAATGTTTGTTTGAAGAAGGTAACTCAGCTGGTAGTGTGAAGAAGTTTGGTAATGACTTTTCAAAGAAGATAATCAGGGGAGGAAACAATCATCATCAACATCAGAATGTTTCCTATGTCATTCCTGTATCCAATTCAGTTCATGCAATTCCAGATTATCAGCAGAGCACTCGTCAACAAGATTCTCCACCGAACGAGCAAAATCAACCTCAAAAGGGGAATTTTGATCCTATCCCCATGACTTACGCAGAATTGTTCCCTGCTCTAGTTCATAAGAATTTGGTTCAGACAAGGTCACCACCTCCAATTCCCGAGAAGATTCCTTGGTGGTACAATGCTAATGTCACTTGTGCTTTTCATCAGAATGCTCCTGGACATGACTTAGAGAATTGTTGGCCTCTAAAAAATGAAGTTCAAAGATTAATCTATGCTGGTATTTTGACTTTCCAAGATGTTGGTTATGATGTTCAAGCCAATTCTTTGCCAAAGCATGATTGAATCACTATTGATGGTAGACTGAAGCTCGAAAGATGTTTCGTTCAGCATATGCCTAGATGGAGAGAGTTTTTCTCAGTTTTTAGTATTCTTATTGATTTCCATTTGTAATATTTCTTGTTTTTCAATGCATTGTTTGCATGTAGAAACTTGTTTATTTTTTAATGTTAATGCTAACACAACGATAATGTTTGTCTTGAAGTAATCCATTCGTTTCACTCATGTTTATTTGTTTTTATGCATTATGATACCAATTGCTTTTGCCAAACTCTTGCTTATGCAAAGATTGGAGGGAGGATGATGATCTGAAAACGCAAAATTTCTGGTTGTATGCTTTTGAATAAGACCCTGCTGATGATGTACAGGCATTGTTTCAAATTCCCAAACACCGGAGATATAAGGAAGATAATCCCTTGTTAACCCCTTTGAGCCTTGAAGTAGGAGTTTTCTTTTCTAAACGAAAAACCCTAATTTTTAACCTGGGGCAGGGTAGTCTTCAGTTAATTGGACCGAGTGTTCATATTTCAAAAAGGATTGTACATCCAAAGGTCAAGCACGTCATATCCACATCAAAGGATGGATCATGGGAAACCACAATGGTTATTCCCCGCGCATCAAAAGGCTGGAAAATGTGAAACCACAATGGTTATCCTTCATCCGCCAAGAAACGAGGCAGTCACAACCCTCTCAACAAGTCAAGACAAAGTCAATGTCACACGATTTGTTCAAATCAAAAGAATGAAAAAAAAAAGGAAAAAAAAAGAAAGAAAGAAGAAGAAAAAGCTCGCTAAGTCAAAAACTTGAAAACAAATGACTTAGGCAAAAGTTAGAGCATCCCGCTGGACGACCGATTCAAAAGAATTAGTCCAGGCAAAAGTTAGGGAAATTAAAAAAAAAAAAAGAGAAAAGAGTGAAAAGTGAAAAGAAAGGACTACAAAGCAAAAGTCCTCAAAAATGAACAAATCTGTGTGAATACAAAAATGAAGACAAAGGTGTGACTGCTACTCCAAGAAAGCCTCATCAGGTCCTTAATGGCACAAAATCCTTTTGAGAGATGAATACTCATGTTGAATTAACTGAACATAGGACTGGAGAACATCACGAAGTTGGGGTGGGCTAAATAAACTTTGAGCCTAAAAATCTTTTTTTTTTGAAAACCGTGAACCAGGCCACGTTACAACCCTCAAAAGTCCTAATTGAAGCAGGGTTTATTTCGAAAGCATACTTAAACAAGAAAGCGTTCCTGACTCCTATCGGTTATGCTGAAAACTTGTGTTGGTATCATATGCATACAAAAAAAAATCAATGTCATCTCTTAACTAGTGATTCATTCACAAAGTTATGTGACATCTTTTTAATGAAGCTTCAAGACTTACATAATTGTTGCATTTTCATTATCATTCTCAGAATAAACATTTTTTCTGCTTGTAAACATTTGTTTGACATCCAGGAAGTTTACATCTGATCATCAGTAGAAAACTAAAACATTGCCAGGGGCATGTTGTTTTCCCAATATAATGCTTTTGCAAGTTTGATTACCATCATGGGGCAAAGTTTGAAGACTCTGTCGAACAAAGGAATGTGCCAATTTCAGTCAATCTGGGGCAGCTACGTCGAGATTTGACAAATCTCCAAAAATCTGTTGATCTGGGGCAGATTATTCCAAGTCTTCATGATGCCAAGGATCTCTATGAACCTTTTTGAGATAGTTTCCTTTCATAGACCACGTAGTCTGGGGCAAGTTGTGAATCAGAAGTTACCTTGATCACCTCATTAGCTTGAAGTACAAAGGTCGTTGCCATGACCAATCCAGAGTATGTCACTCTCTACCAAGAAGCTTTGAGACAACGGTTGACTGTTGGGTTTTCTTTCTCACCTTGTGTTGAGTTTTGAACTAAAATCCCCCGCATGTTAACTTGTTTGCTTTGATGTTAACTTCTTATTTCCTCTGCAAGTTCAGAATGGAGATTTTCTCCAAAGAAATTTTCTCTGATTCCCCCTAATAGAGCTTGATGTGTTGTCCAACCTTTTTGATAAGAAGAAGATTATCTGTAAATTCCTCGCAGAAATTGATAATCCCCACTGAGTTTGTTCTTCGTGGAAGAATTTTGCTTCGGTGTTCCTCCTCAGCTCATTTGTCAGGATGGAATTAATCCCCAGTTGAGTTTATTCCTCAAGGGGCAAAGCTTTGTTTGACCAGTTCTATCCAGCTTGTTCTTGGAGTTGAACTTTGGTCTCTTACAATACTATTTTGAACCTCTCTAGGCCGGGAAACCTAGATTGAGAAGGCATTTATTTTGCACCTCTTGAGGATTATGCTTTCCTCTATAATGGAGAACTTGTTTGTGATTGATATTCCTATCAGATATTGAAAGATTTATTTTCCAGCAGTGATGTTATTGCACTCCCTTGGAATTTGTGCTTGAAAGCAAGGGGCAGGTTTTGACTTTGAGCAACTTGTGTTATCCCATCATGTTTTGGTTGACAACAAATTGAAGCCTCTTTATTTGAGCAAGTTTGTGCGTCTCCACATATCAATCTTATCTTCAAATCAAGTGATAATCTCTCATACTTTATGAACTTATTGATTCCAAATGGAAGAAGCTCAATGAATGGCAATCTCTTTCAGCAGAAGACAGTTCGTTCCGCTTAAGGATTTCTCGACAGGGTCGGCAAATGGCAGTCTCTTTCAACAGAAGACAGTTTGTTCCCTTTGAGATAACGGATGGCAGTCTTCTTCATGAAGACAGTTCGTTTAAGAATTCTAATTTTAAAGTCAGCAAATGGCAGTCTCCTCCATTAGAAGACAGTTTGCTCACTTTTTCCTAAGATGGGTCAACGAATGGCAGTCTCTTTCAGCAGAAGAAAGTTCGTTCCGCTTAAGGATTTCTCGACAGGGTCGGCAAATGGCAGTCTCTTTCAGCAGAAGACAGTTTGTTCCCTTTGAGATAACGGATGGCAGTCTTCTTCATGAAGACAGTTCGTTTAAGAATTCTAATTTTAAAGTCAGCAAATGGCAGTCTCCTCCATTAGAAGACAGTTTGCTCACTTTTTCCTAAGATGGGTCAACGAATGGCAGTCTCTTTCAGCAGAAGACAGTTCGTTCCGCTTAAGGATTTCTCGACAGGGTCGGCAAATGGCAGTCTCTTTCAGCAGAAGACAGTTTGTTCCCTTTGAGATAACGGATGGCAGTCTTCTTCATGAAGACAGTTCATTTAAGAATTCTAATTTTAAAGTCAGCAAATGGCAGTCTCCTCCATTAGAAGACAGTTTGCTCACTTTTTCCTAAGATGGGTCAACGAATGGCAGTCTCTTTCAGTAGAAGACAGTTCATTCCGCTTAAGGATTTCTCGACAGGGTCGGCAAATGGCAGTCTCTTTCAGCAGAAGACAGTTTGTTCCCTTTGAGATAACGGATGGCAGTCTTCTTCATGAAGACAGTTCGTTTAAGAATTCTAATTTTAAAGTCAGCAAATGGCAGTCTCCTCCATTAGAAGACAGTTTGCTCACTTTTTCCTAAGATGGGTCAACGAATGGCAGTCTCTTTCAGCAGAAGACAGTTTGTTCCCTTTGAGATAACGGATGGCAGTCTTCTTCATGAAGACAGTTCGTTTAAGAAATCTAATTTTAAAGTCAGCAAATGGCAGTCTCCTCCATTAGAAGACAGTTTGCTCACTTTTTCCTAAGATGGGTCAACGAATGGCAGTCTCTTTCAGCAGAAGACAGTTCGTCCCGCTTAAGGATTTCTCGACAGGGTCGGCAAATGGCAGTCTCTTTCAACAGAAGACAGTTTGTTCCCTTTGAGATAACGAATGGCAGCCTTCTTCACGAAGACAGTTCGTTTTGCTTAAAGATTCCTCAGCAAAGTCAGCAAATGGCAAGTCGCTTCAGTGTAAGTGACAGTTTGCATCCAGTTCCTTTTCTCAAGCCATGTCCTTGATTAAAGAAGAAGTTAATCCCTATTCTCAGCGGCAACTCATTGTTCTTAGCAGCTTATCGTCAACCATTGAGGCGGTAATTCAATTTTCTTCTACCATCAACTATTGAGTTGGTAGCCTATCGTCAACCATTGAGGCGGTAATTCAATTATCTTCTACCTTCAACTATTGAGTTGGTAGCCTATCGTCAACCATTGAGGCGCGAAAGGTGATGCTATAACCTCTCTGACGCGAAGTGTTTTCCCCAGAGAAGTTTCTTTTCCCACCAAAGTTCCGTCTCTCCAACAAAGTCTTGCCTTCCCCAGTGAAGTTTCTACTCGCAAGACGTTTGTTTCCCCAGCGGAGTTATAGCAAGATATTTGTTTTCCCTAGTGGATTACCTGTTACTCCCCAGTGTTGTCATGCTTTATTATCATCATATGCATTCATTAAACATTGCATTGCATCTTAGGATCAAAAATTGTGTTTTATATATTTAAGTCTCTTCGATTTTGTCAAAACGAAGATTTCCAATCATCGTATCTCCAAATCGAAGAAACTTAAATAGGGGCATCTGTCATACCCCAATTTTTGACCCTAAGATCACACATCATTTGCATACCAATCATCAATCAAGAAATTTTAACCTAGATCTCTACTTGCAATGTTGTGCTCAATTCATCTGCAAAGGAATCATCGAGCACCCATGTTTTAGTTTGTGTATATTGTTTTACTAACCAAAATACCAAAAATATTGCCTTGTGCTCTTGTATGTTTGTGTTTTGTAGGTACCAAGTCAAAATACCCATCAAAGGAGCATTTTTCAACATTTTCACTGTGCAAATCGATTTGCATAAGGTGTAAATCGATTTACACAACTGTTTCTGCACCAGATTTGCTTCTGCCATCAGTGCAAATCGATTTGCATAAGACAGCAATCGATTTGCATAACTGTTTTTGCCCCAGATTTTGCCTTTTTTCAGCCATGTAAATAGATTTGCATAATGTGCAAATCGATTGCACCAGCACGAATTTGGAAAAATGAAGGCAAATTTCAGCTTTTTGAAGTGTTGACATCATTTGCAAGCATGGGAAGCATGACTTGGTTCTCACATTTGATTTCCTACATCATCTAATCATGTACCCTCATGTGATTGCATCAAGGCCATTGGATCTCATTTTTGGCTCCAAATCAATTTTCCAAGCCTAATTCTATTTTCCAATCCTAACTCCAAGCCACAAAATTTCCCAAGCCTAAGTGCTATAAATTGAGACACTCCCCTCTTCATTTTTCAAGCTTTGATAGCCAAGAAACTTATTGCAAATTCTCTCCTCACCTCTTCCAAACCCATCACTCAAAGCTCTTTCTCTTCCACACAAATTAGTGAGTCACATCTTGAACCTCACTAATTTAGAGCTAAACCTCAACATAAACACTAGTTTTTTCATCAATTGTGAGAGATCAAGGCTTGTGGTTGTGTGTTCTTGAAGAAGATTCAAAGTTTGTGAAGATTTGGTAAAATTCTTGATCCTTTACATGATTCAAGATGTGATCCATTGTTGTTTATGCTTGATGCACCTTTGGTGCTACATTGATGAGATTTGCTTGCTTAATTGATACATTTTCGTGCACAAATTGATCCAAGATCACAAGGTGTTTGGTTTTATGTTTAAACAAGTTTTCTTCTCTTTATTTGCTGTTTTTTTGAAAACTGTGTTGTGCAAATCGATTTACATCTGGTGCAAATCGATTTACACAACTGAAAACTGCGCAGATTTTGAAAACAGAGTTGTGCAAATCGATTTACACTCTGTGCAAATCGATTTACACTGGGCAGAATGCTGATTTTTGTAGTTTTTGACTTGTTTTTTGGTTCTAACTCATCTTCTACTCCATTCTTTTGATATTTTCTTTGAATCACAAGTTAGAGGCCTAATTTCTCTCTAATTTCAATGGACTTAGGGCGTCGATAGGATGAGAATCCAAATCCGCAAAATTATGTGATTGAAATTATGGATGAAAGGAGCCTTTAATGTGGTTCCATCTTTTATTTCTTTTTATTTTGGTCGATGAAAGTCTTAATGCCTTGAGAATTCTTATGGATTCTTGGTAGAGACTAGATCACTCACCATTTTTTCTTTTCGTGCGGTATTGCTTTCGGAAAACGATCTACATATCGTTCTTCTCGCATGCATTAGCACATAAAGTTTTGACCGGCCTCGTTGTAGGGTGATTTCTACATAAATCACTTGGCGATCTGCTTAACATAGCGCAATATTTCGTGTCCCGAATAAAAAGATCAAATATGGAAGAGAATTGTATGCGGTTGATTTAAGACTTGTGGAGGTTTTTATCGTGTAGTCGCTATGATTTTATCAAGCTTCTGATAAACCCCATTGAATTTAAATCCGAGTACATCATTCACTCACCATAGATCTTCCTACTAACTTTGATAACATACTTGACAAGTTTCAAGATGGTTATCTTTAACATTTAACAACTAACTTTAATTTCCGCACCTTTACTATACCGCTCTTTATATTACCGCTCTTTATATTTCTCGCTTTATCGCTTTATTTTATCATTTCATCATATTTACTTTCCGCCATTTTTTCTTTGTCCACTTGGACATATGTTTATGCTTCCGTATTTTTTTCCTTTTGTCCACTTGGACCATACTTTATTTTTTCGCTAAAACACTAATAAATAATCAAAAAATCTAAAAAATACATAAGGCTCTCTTTGGACTATCAGTTACTATCCCTAGCAATTTGGAGATTCGGACTTATGGACCTAGTACCTTTGGACTCATTCTATTACTATCCTGTGATTGTTCTGTCTGTCTGGCATTGTTCTGTTGTATGTTTATGTGTGCAGGTATTTCCTTGAAAGCCCTTGATGGTTAATTCCAAGGCATTGAGATAAGGATTTTACCCAAAAACAGCCGTTACTCTGCCCAATTTTTGTCAGAATCTTAATGTGCTTAGTGAAAAATGGTGCTAAGACAATGAGTTCATCTGGTTCCCCAAGTGTTAATGTGTTGGTATTGATAAATCCAAAGGATGGGAAAATTACCTTGGCTCTTAATGTCAAGTGTTGGCTTCTTATTCGGTTAGACCGTTTCTTTCCTTAGCTTTTATTTTATGCATTAGGTTAGCCTCTTCATCTCCTCCCATTCTTAAATTTTCAAAATCTTCTCCCTTTTTCCAAAATATTCTTATGTTTGCAAACCTTTTCAAAACCTTTTTTTCATAAAAAATATCTTTCGCCCTTAGTGGCTTTTCTTCAAAAGTTTAGACACCGTTAATTGTCGAAACGAGTGGTTATACCCCACGATTTTGAAATTGATTGATAATAACGAGATCTTTTCCGCGTGAGAGAGCTAGTGGCATACTCGTTGATTTTATCCGAGTTGGAGCCCTTCTTTCATTTGCGATGCAAAGAACTTGTTTGTTCTCATGCTCAAGATCAATGGCTGAGTATTTCTCTCTAACGACAACAAAGTGTTTATTCGTTTTAAAAACGTTTTTCCCAAAAGCGGAACTACATTAGCTCTGACTTCTCCATTGCACCGAGGAGGTATGTAGGCCCAAAGCTTAACGCTTTGCCGAGCTTATTTTGAAAATAAAACAAACCGTTTTTTAGCACACACACAACACAGATTTTCAAAAAGGTTCCCGTGGAGTACCACGGATATGAGGGGTGCTTTAAACCTTCCCCTCATATAATCAACACCCGAACCTGAGTTCTCTTTCTTGTTTTTTTAAAAACAAAACTTTGGGTTTTACGTTCTTTTCCCTTTTCCTTTGAAAAAATAAAGCGCGGTGGCGATTTCAAAACGGAATATTGATTCGAGTCAATCCCATGGCTTCGATATCAGATTTTCCCCGCTACAGGGGGGTTTGAATAAGTGTAGCTTTTAAAACTTGTAAGATAAAAACAATTTGCACAATGATTTTTATCCTGGTTCGTTGTTAACTAAACTACTCCAGTCCACCCCCTTGGAGTGATTTACCTCACCTGAGGATTTAATCCACTAATCACACAAGATTACAATGGTTTTCCACTTAGACAACTTCTAAGTCTTCTAGAGTATACTGATCACTCTATGAACAAACTGCTTAGATACCCTCTAAGACTTTCTAGAGTATTCTGATCAACAACCTGATCACTCTAGTTCTTACAAATAAATGTAAACAAATTCTTTTAAGAGTTACAATGCTTCTTATAAAGCTATTATCACAACTGTGATTTTCTCTTAAGTTTAAGCTTAATCTCACTAATATATTACAACAGCAATGTAGTGAGGTTGAAGATGAAGTTTGAGAGCTTTTTGAATTTGACAGCGTTTCTGTATATTTGCGCAAGTGTTGTATTGAGCTTCTCATCAGAACTTCTATTTATAGGCATTTGAGAAGATGACCGTTGGGAGCATTTAATGCTTTGCGTGATCCGTACAGCATTGCATTTAATGTTTCACTCTTTTGTCAACTACCTCGAGCCTTGTTTTCGCTGTGTCTACTGACGTTGCCTTTAATAGCTACTAACGTTCCTTTTGTCAGTCAGCGTAGCCTGCCATCTTGTACTTGCTTCTGATCTGATGTTTGTGTAAACAACGTTTGAATATCATCAGAGTCAAACAGCTTGGTGCAGAGCATCTTCTTGTCTTCTGACCTTGAAGTGCTTCTTAGCGTGATACCATGAGAACTTCAGTGCTTCTGCTTCTGATCTCAAGTCCTTATGTTTCTTCCATTGACCATGTTCTGATTCTGCTTGACCATATTATGATGTCTTGCCAGACCATGTTCTGATGTTGCATGCAGAACCTTATGAGTCAGTGCTTCTTGCGCAGATTTTGTGCATACTCTTTATGTGATTTCTGAAATGGAAATTGCATAGGATTAGAGTACCACATTATCTCATACAAAATTCATATACATTGTTATCATCAAAACTAAGAATATTGATGAGAACAAATCTTGTTCTAACAATACGTGCTTGTGGTGAGATATGCCATAGTTAAGGTTAGAGCTATGAATTTAGGGCTTTTCATTCTGGGTAAAATTGTTTGAAATTGCAGGTCCCATCGCGTTCGTAAGTGTTGGACGAACACTCCCATACACTCGCGATAAATTTTTGTGGTTTGTATGCAATTTTAGTTGTTACAGGTGAATTAGCCACAGACGAAACTGTAGCTAATTCGTAGCAAAGCTAAAGGAGAATTTGCAGGTCCTGGGAGGAAGATGAAGACGTGGTTCTCACCGTTGGTCAGTTTGAATCGCGCGCGCTTTTTAGACCAATACCACTTGATCTCCATATATTATATTTGTTGCATTTCATAAACAGCAAATATGAGCTGGCTGGATGGTAAGAGCGCGTAACGTCCACCAAAGGGGAAGGGGTTCGATCCCTAACCCCAGTATATTATTTTTTTCAAAACATTCTTCGCAGGTTCCTATGCGCTGAAGCCCTTATGGTCCACCATATGCCCTCATCATCATGACCATCCAATCATAAGGCCAACAGATCCAACGCCCTGGGAGATGTATACACACCATGGTCCTCCACTAATGCGCAGCACAGGATTACCAGCTAAGTTTTCTAAATTTTTTTTTTTTAATTACATAATATAGTTTTCTTTTTTATTTTATTTTGCTTATTTATTTTATTTGTTTCCAAGATTCTTTTAAAATATTTCTTTAACAAAAATTGTTCTAAATTTCTTTTTTTCATAAAAAACATCAAAAATAAAAATAATTTATTTAATATTAATTATTGATAATAATTTTTATTAAATGTTTAAATTAATTTAATTGTTTAATTATTGAATTGATTACCAATATTTTTTTAATTGATATTAGGGTTAGGTAATTTAATCGAAATTTTATTTTTTTTGCCGATTTAATTAATTAGGTTGAAAACCAATAATTAATTAATTTGGTTTTATTTATTTTATTAACCATAGTTAACTTGTGCCCTAATCAGGGTTTACGAGGTTTATCATTAGATCGGTCATACACTGGAAAATTTCCTTTTCTTTGTGCAGTTTTTCAGGGTTACCCTCAGGGTTCTTCCGACTACGCGCCATGCCAATCGAAAAGCTAAGTTCTGATTCTTTACTGATTTAAATACATTTTTATTTTTGCCTTATAATTTAAATTAGGGTTTGATTCCAGCTGTTAATGAACTCCTCCTACATTTACCGTCTTTTTTTGCCTTTATTAATTTTCAGGGTTAACCAACCGGTCAAGGCTCGAATCGTCGTTAACCCTAAAACTTGTTGTTTTTTTTAATCTTTTTAATTATTACTTGTGTCAAACCTATTACGCTGTTGAGATTTATTTTTATTACTTTTCTTCCCTTTCCCCATGGCTTATTTTGTAACTGCTCCTGGTTGTATTGTGTGGCCTTGAAGGCACTTAACACTGTTATATCATTATTATTGCGTGGTTAGTAATTTATGGCGTGACAACCTCGAATTGAATTTAGAATAACTAATTGTAAGATAATTATCTGAATTGAATCACATGATTGTGCACTCACACACCTTTTATGGTAACCCATTTTGTTGCCTGTTGCCTGTTGCCTTGTTGCCTTTTTCATTGCAGAATAGTCAAGTCCCTCGAATACGAGGACGCCTTAGCAATGTTGCCCTCAGTTCATTCTTGTCACAAAAAGATCATAAGTCCCAATGATGCTGCCTTCGGTTCGGTTATACGATCTCGTCCCTCGAAGTTGCCTACGATGTGCTAAGGTGTCCTCCTGGTTGCCTAACAATGATGACTATTCTGATCCTTCCCTTAGACTACCTGCCCCCCTATGGCAGGGACAGTCTTATGGTGAACGATAACTGTGACGACCCTTCAACCTCCAAATAAAAGGACTTCCTACCCTTTTATGGTATGGATAGCCCTGAAGTTGGGATGATTCTTCCACCCAGGATTATAGGCGTTAGAATAAGGATTATTTTGCCTCAAGAATTTGATTTCTTCAATTTGCTTGGGAGTCGCAACACAACAAACAGTTTGATGAGGACCATTGCAAATTTCACAGATTACATGTTGAGCTTGTTGCACTTGAGCGACCTGTTGAGTACCTATATTCATAGCCTTTAATCTCTTTTCTACCTCTGCAGCTATCGCATCTTCAACTCGGATTTTTGAGGTTTCCAGCTTGAGATCAATGATTCCTTCTGGTTTGCTAGCACACCTATCATACAACTCCAGATGCTCTTTTGCAGCTATTGCTTCAATGATTTTTGTGATGCCGGAGGCTGTTGTGAAATTTGTTGAGCCTCCAGCTGCTGTATCAATCAACTGCTTTGTTTTCATTCTGAGCCCATTGACAAATACTTGCATCTGTTCAGTCTTGTCCGTATTATGAGTGGGACATGCTACTAGAATTCTTTTGAATCTTTTGTAAGCATCTCCTAAGGGCTCACCCTCTTTCTGCTTGAAGTTCAAAATATCATACCTCTTTCTTATAAATACCGAGGCGGGGAAATACTCATTCAAGAAAGCCTTTTCCATCTCTTCCCATGATGTGATACTTCCTGCTGGAAGAGAATAGAACCACTCTTCTGCTTCTTCGGCTAATGTGAACGGGAACATTCTCAGCTTCTTCGCTTCTTCTGTATGCCCTTCAATTTTTAAAGTGGTGCTCATGGTCAGAAATCTCTGTAGGTGCTTGTTTGCATCTTCATTAACCTTTCCGGTGAAAGGTTTTCTTTCCAGCTGATTTATTATGCTCGGATGCAATTGAAAATTTGCCGCATTTACCGGTTGGTTGACAATTGTGAGTCTTCCTCCCGGGTTGTTTGCAACACCGTAGTCACCAAGGAGCCTCTCAGGAGGAGGAGGATTTTCACCCATGGTTTCTTCTTCACTTTCAGACTCTGAATCGGAGTGAACTGACACAATTTCCTCTTCAGGTTCCAGATTAGCCAACCGAGCTTGTCTACGCCTTGCGTGCAAAGTTCTTTCAATTTCTGCGTCAAAAAGAAATTCAGCTGAGGCCTTGCCTCGCATAAACAGATTAGATAATTATTATAATTAGGAAAAATAAATAGTGCAGAAAATAAAATTTTAGTCGCAGAGCAACAAAATTTTAATTGAAATAAATCTAAAACTCAATTATCTTCGGCAGTCCCCGGCAACGGCGCCAAAAACTTGATAGGAAAATAGCAAGTGTACTATTTTTGCCTATGTAGTAGTAATGGGAAAATCCCAAGTATCGAATCTCAAGGACTGCTTGACGATATAGAGTTTTATCAGTGTTTCAATTAAACAAAAGTTCAAAAGGGGTTTTGGTTGGTTTTGCAAATAATGTAAATAAGCAGAATATTAAAACGATGATCAGAGATGAGTAGGTTGCTAGGGGTCGGTGAATGATTCTTCCTGTAACAACTATCCTTCTCAATGCAATAACATAGTTTCACAATTGATTACCGGTTCTCAAGAATATCTAATCCTAAGGCCTTAGTGAAAAGATCTTTGACGTCACAACCTAATTACTATGTCCATAGATAATTATAATTATGATCAAGCATTCCAATACCGAGAATTTCCGGTTAAGATAAAATATCCCTAGTCCTAGGTGATAATTATTATCCTATGTTCTTACTCATGTCAATGAACAATTGCTGTCCAGCTAAATTTATTCATACAAATTCATTATCCGTTTGTCCGACGGTTAAGGCATAAAGAACAGATGTAAAACAAATCAATTATATGAAAACCAAATTATTATTGCATCAAAGAAATAAAGTTATCACATTCAGAATCAAGATCACCCCCCCTAGCAATGGGGGGTTTAGCTACTCATAAAAATAACAGAAAACATAGTTTTGATTGTAGACATTACAGATAAATGAAGGAATCAGATCTTCAATGGCTAATGCTCATAGAATCCTTCACTCCTTGCATCAATCTTGAATTCTCCAGCCTCTCTAATGTATTTTCGCTCCCAAATTCGTCGAACCCTTGTCCAAACGCATTCTGGTTCTTTTATTACTGTCATTCTGGGCTTTTCAGCAAAACAGGCCCAAAAATCTCGTGCACACGCGTGTGGACACGCGTCTGGTGCTGTGACACGCGTCCTGGGACGCGTCCTGGCAGGGGCAGGCATTTCCTTTGCAGTTGTGGCTTCTGGGACGCGTGTGGGCACGCGTGTGGGAGTCAGGGACGCGTCTGGGCACGCATGTGGGAGTCTGGGACGCGTCTGGCCACGCGTTTGGCCAGCAGACCTCAATATTTCACTTCCACACGCGTCTGGGGACGCGTTTGAGCAGCAGGATGTACTTGTGCAGGCTCCACACGCGTGTGGAGACGCGTTTGGCCAGGCCATGTGCATTTTCATCAATTTCTTCACGTTTTGCACTGATTTTCTCCACTTCATTCATCTGAGTCTGCAAACACTTAAACACAAAACCAAAGCATAACATGACGAATAATAAATTGAAACATAAAATAAAATACTTAAAGATAACTAAAAACAACGGTAAAAATACGTGTGACAACCACTGATCATTGCCTAACAATGATGACTATTCTGATCCTTCCCTTAGACTACCTGCCCCCCTATGGCAGGGACAGTCTTATGGTGAACGATAATTGCGACGACCCTTCAACCTCCAAATAAAAGGACTTCCTACCCTCTTATGGTATGGATAGCCCTGAAAGGCTAAAAGAACTCTTTTACAATGTCAAGGTAATTTGCCCCTAATTGCTTTGCTCTGGCTTAAATCTTTTTCTTAAACTTTTTCATAAACCTTCAAAAAGGCTACGCTCATTTACAAGCTAAAGTCCTTATTTTCTTCTTCTACATTTCTAAACTTTTGGTTACAAAAGAGCAAAGCAATTAAGAGCCCATGGAAAACCATGGATACAAAGGGTGCCTTACACCTTCCCTTTGTATAAATTACCCCCCGAACTCAAAACTTCTTTTAAAAGGTTTTTTCTGTTCTTTTAGCCTTTCATTAATTTGGATAAAATAAAAGTCGGTGGCAACTCTTTCTTACCGCACATTTCAAATAAAGTCAGTTCACCGTATTACAGAACTGGCGACTCTGCTGGGGATTTTTCGAATAAAAGAGGAGTTACCTTAAAAGCTTAGGATTCACTTAAATGTTTTCTAATGTTTGCTTTGTTTGCTTTATTTTCCACGGCTGTTTTGGGAATTAAATGAAGGACGAATCCTACACCCGGATTCAAGTACATCTAAGATAGGAAGTGGCATAGTCATGGCGACCTCTTTCATGTATGTGGAGGATTGGTCAATATGAGAGTTCACGCTTAAGTTAGGCCTCTATGGGTGTTTGCATGCTTCTCTTGTATGAGGGAGGTTTGTGCGGATGTCCGTGGGTGCGCCGGAGCTTCAGGACCTTTAGTTACCTTTAACCCATCTTGACTTTTAGGAACGTAGTGGGGGGACTACTCTTGATGTATGTTGAGAGCATAGTCACTACCCGATACTACAGCTCAGATAGGTTCTTTCTTGAAGTATCATTGTATGGTATGTATGTATCATGTTCGAGGGTGCTTTAGAAGGGCTGACAATTCTGGGTAACTCAGTAGAACCCATTGCTGATATCTTCTTATCCTTAGAAGTACCTCTGGGGAAGGGTATCTCCCATGGTCGAAACCCCATGCAAGCCAAGCCTAAGGAAATTGTGTGATTTGTGTGGACTTATTTGTGTTTGTGTATCATGCATACATGCATCATTCAAGCATATCATGACTAGCCCGTTTCAAGGAATTAAAGGATATTAACCGTATACTGTTTTGTAGATTTTTGAATATGGAAATCAAAGTTCGTAAGCCGTTCTTCCTTAATTTCAAGAAAGTGCCTACACCGTTGAAGGTTTTTTGTGACAACATTTCTGGTTCTCTCAGATTCAATGAGTCTCTCAACATGCTTATAGATTTGGTGCAAACTAATGTGGATGAAGTTCTTCTCAATACCATGATTCAGTTCTATGATCCTCTACTACATTGCTTCACCTTTAGAGATTTTCAGTTGGTACCATCCTTGGGGGAGTTCTCATATTTGCTAGGATTTCCTGTACTTGATCGGATTCCTTATACTGGTAAAGAAGAAGACCCTAAATGGGAAGACATTGCTGCCCTACACCTACCAAAAGCTGAAATTGAGAAGGTTTGGATTAGTAAGAAAGAATATTTTGCACTGCCTCTTGACTTCCTCTACGAAAAGGCGGAGATTTTTGCTAAGGCTTCAAGCATGGATGCTTCAGAGGGTGTTTTATCTTTGCTAATTTATGGGCAAGTATTATTCCACCATTATGACAAAATTGTTGATGTGGCCGCTATCAAGATATTCCTCAGTAAGAATCCAGTTCCTACTCTACTTGGTGACTTGTTACATTCTATTCATTTTCGAGCATCAAAAAGGAAAGGTTGTATTCTTGGATGTGCTCCTTTATTACATAAGTGGTTTATTTCGCACTTACCCTGCTCCTTAAGAAAGAATGAAGAAGGATTAACTTGGGCTCAAAGAATTATGAAGCTTTCTTTCGACGACGTCATATGGTACCAAAAGGAGTTTGAGAGAACTTTGTTGTTTGATCATTGTGGAGAATTCCCCAACATACCTCTTCTTGGTGTTCATGGAGGAATAACGTATAATCCTATTTTGGCTCGACATCAGTTTGGTTTCGCTTTAAAAGACAAGTCGTGTTCCTTATATATTAGTGCAGAATATTTCAGCTATGATTCTGATGAAGCTAAGAAAAGAGATCTCTTCATTAAAGCCTGGTCAAAAGTAAAGAAAGTTGGTGCAAAAGACATAGGGAGGAGAAACTACATTCCATTAGGCCCATACTTCCAATGGATCTGTGACAGAGTTGTGGAGTTTGGGATGCCATACCCATCTAATACGCCTATAGTACCAAGAATAGATCCTCCTGATGTCCCAGTTGCGTTTGTGCCATATGTCCCTGCTCCAAACGAGGATCTTGTTGCAATTGTTAACCAATTGAAGAGAGAAAGGGATGACTTTGAGAGACGTTTGCGAGAAGCTGAAGCTGAAAAAGAAGTATTGATAGCAAATGCTAAAGAGCGAGAGACTTTACTTGACTATTTTTCTCGCAAATGAAAGATTGAAGATTTTGTTTCCCCAGATCAGATCAATTCATCGGAGGATGAAATTTCCAGGCTTGTTCAAGAAAGAGAAGAAATTATCAAGGCACACAAGGAAGAAGTCAGGACTTTGAAAAGGAAGCGTCGTCAGGAAGACAAAAGTCCCGGATTTTAGAGTTCTATATTTTTTTTATTATTATTATTTATTTCTTTTTTTTTTTGCATCTTCACTTTGATGAAACCAAAGGATTATGACTTTATGAATTCGTAATTTAATTAATAATAATGTTTTTTTCTTTTGTTTTTAATATGTGTTAAAATCCTTTTAATTCCTTGAAAACATTGCATACGCATAATCATACCATTCATAAACATTACATCACAGGTTTTATAAAGCAAATACCTCATCTTTCCGCTGTTTATTTCAGTGAAAAAATGGATCTTGAACAATCTGTCAAAAATCTCCAGGCTCAGAATTCTGAGTTCCAAGCTTTGATTCTGAATTTGTCCAAGGGGCAAGACGAGCTGAAATCCCTCTTGACTAAGAAGAAGAAAGCTAAGAAACCTAAAGGGGTTCTCAACCTGGGAAGAAGATTCAAAGTCCCTCCCAAAAAGGCGGAAGAAGCTGAAATTCCCAAAGATGAGGAAGGAGAAGATGTTGATGCTAGTATCAAGACCAACGCCGGAAGCAATGTAGGCTCTGCTAATCAAGATGATGTTGAAGAGAACTATTATCATGATGAAGACTATCTTGATGAGAAGTACAGACTGCTAGAGGAACGATTGAGAAATATGGAAATTCATAAAGTACCTGGGCTGGATTTTGAGGAACTAGGGCTCATCCCTGGAGTCATTATCCCTCCAAAGTTCAAGACACCAACTTTTGCTAAGTATGATAGAGTATCTTGCCCCAAGATGCATCTGAGATCGTATGTGAGGTAGATCCAACCTCATACTGAAGACAAAAGACTATGGATTCATTTCTTTCAAGAGAGTTTGTCTGGGACTCAACTGGAATGGTACTACCAGCTGGAGAGTGGTAACATTCGCACATGGGAAGACATGGTCGCTACTTTCTACAAGCAATATCAATATAATGCTGACCTCGCACCAACTCGCATGTAGTTGCAAAGCATGTCTATGGGACCTAAGGAAAGTTTCAAGGAGTATGCTCAAAAGTGGAGAGATCTAGCTGGAAGAGTTCAACCTTCCTTAACTAATAGGGAATTGGTGGACATGTTCATGGGTACACTAGTTGGGCCATTCTACAGTCACCTGCTGGGTAGTTCCTCATCTGGTTTCACTGATCTCATATTGACTGGAGAACGTGTCGAGAGTAGAATTCGAAGTGGGAAGATTCAAGTAGGTGCCACTTCTGGTACTACCAAGAAGTCGTACCATGGAAGGAACGAGTCTAATGCTGTCCATAGTCAGAGGGGCCGTGGTAAGAATGAATCAGTCTATTGGAGTCGTTCTAATCTCTACACCAACACCTCAACAAGCTCCTAGACAAGGGTATCAGCGCAAGACAGAGACACCGAGAAGACAATTCACCCTGATTAACATGCCTTTGTCTCAAGCCCTACAACATCTATTGAAGGCTAACTTGGTCACCCCGAGGGATCCTCCAAAGATTGTCAACATGATAACGCGAAAATGTATCACATATTTGGCTTGATTTACATATATTATTTCCCTATTTTATCTTAATTATGTTGCATTATTACGGTATTATGCCGGTATTTTCTATGTTTTCAGGTTTTTACAATTACAGGGCATGTTTGAAGAAATTCGCAAAATTGGAGAAGAATCGAGCTTAAAACCACAAAAAAAGGAAGAAATAAAGAAAATGATATATATTTATATATATTTATATATATATATATATAAAATAAATATATATTTATTATTTATATATATATAAATAAAAGTGTGGGTCCATGTTTATATATATATATATATATATATATATATATATATATATATATATATATATATATATATATATATATATATATATATAAACCAGGTTATGAAAAGTAAGTCACATTAAATGTGACGTTGGTCACTTTTGTGTGACGTTAAGCCATGCAATGCCGAAAGGCAATATTGAATGGGCCAGGACGCCCGTCTCAGCATGAAGCCAACGTCTCAACTTCATTGTCAAAAGTCAAGACGCCCGTCTCCACCATTAGGGCCATGTCACCCACGTCTCAAAAGACTTTTTCAATCTCACGTTAATTCAATTGCTATATTTTAGGAAGACCAAGACCACGATTGAGAAAAAAAAGGTTACCACCAAGCACTATATAAAGCACTGGATATTCATGTGAAAAGGGGGTTGGACCATGCTTTGTCCCAGCCACAGTTTTTCTTCTGCATTTTTATTCTAGCATTTTATTTCCAGCAATTGTTTTCTATTCTGTTTATCTTTTCTCACAACAATTTCTACACCGGAAATTGTTGTGAACTTTTAACTAGATCTAACCTTACGTTAGATCATAGTTTTTTATTTCCTTGTTTTTATTTGATCGAATAATTTATCGAAGAACAATCCAACCGACTTGTGGTGGAAGTTCAAGTACTCCAAGATTCAAGTTTTATTTCCGATTTATATTATCCAGGTTTCTATTTACCGCTTTAATTATTATTATTATTATTGCATGATATATTATATGCCAATTAATATGCCTAATATTATGAACCGAATTTATTTATGCATGTTTAACCATATTAATATGTCTGGCTAATTTATTTAGATATCGGTATGTAAAGTAACTTAACCTTGGGATCCGAAATAAATTGGCTTAATTATGTTTTATTAAATATCACTTGTTTTTGGTTTGTATGTCTAATTTAATTAGTAAGTCTTAAAACCAATAGAGCGAAAGTTTGAGGGCTTAAGACGGTCAAAGGTTAAAATCAATAGAGCGAAAGTTTGAGATCTTTAACTGGATAGTAGACATAGGACATTAGTTTTAAGGATGGCGAAAGCGTATTAGAATTAATTAGAACTTATTTATTTTCAAAAAGTGTTTTTAAACCCGCGCGGGATGGCGAAAGCGTACGTTAGGGATATTAGCATGTTCCGAGTCAACAGAGCGAGAGTTTGAGATTAGGAGATTTAAGTAGATAACGACTTCATAAAACAAGCATTTTATTAACTATGTTGTTTTCAAAAAGCGTTTCTAAATCTGGTGGGATGGCGAAAGCGTACATTAAGAGTTAGGATCGTAGTCTGAATCAATAGAGCGAGAGTTTGAGAGGAGGACTTTTAAATAACATAGTTAGTAAAGATCTTTGATTTAATTAGAATCTGGCCAATGGAACTTCGGATCACCTAAGTTAGATGAAATACATACTGATATCCGTTTGTTATTATATTTTACCTAGATTTAAGATTTTAGTTTCCCCATTTATAAAAAACCCAAATATCATTAGCCTTAGCTTTACATAGTAACTTTAGATAACGGTAGGTCAATTTATAGTCCCTGTGGATTCGATATATTTTAAAACTACACGACACGACTGTGCACTTGCAGTTATCCCGACTAATAGACACGCAAAGTCGCGATCACAACACTGCAAATCCAACTTATGATCCTAAAGCCACATGTGCTTACCATTCCAATGCTCCTGGGCACCATGCAAACAATTGTTAGGCCTTGAGAAACAAAGTCCAAGACATGATAGAAGCTGGTGAAATCGAGTTCGACGCTCCAGAGACTCCTAATGTCATCATTGCCCCTATGCCAAATCATGGCAAAACCGTCCATGTCTATGATGTGAGAGATCTGTCAACTCCTCTCCCAGATATCAAGAGAAAGCTGCTGCAAACCGGTTTATTTCCGGTTTGCGATCCGGATTGTTATTATTGTGCATCCCAATCAACTGGTTGTGAGAATCTAAAAAGAGGAACACAAGGCTGGATGGATCGTCGCCCAATCAGGTTTGAAAAGATTCCTTCTATAGAGAATTTGTGCGAAGGTTTCTCCCGTGGCTTAAAGATTGAGGACGTCTCAGTGATTTCCAAAGTTCCGCTGAAGATCCCTACTAAGGCTCCTTTCAAGGTTTCTGCTGAACCCCGCGTGGCTCCTATTATCATCACTGAGCCTGTTCCAATTCTGTATTCTTCTGATAAGGCTATCCCCTGGAACTATGGTGCCGAGGTCTATATTCAAGGAGTTAAGCAAGAACTCATAGCTGACAAAGTTCGTGAAGATGCCAATCCTGATGTGGGTAATATTGCCGGAACTAGTAAAGTGACAAGAAGTGGAAGAGTGTTTTCTCCAAAGATCTCTCCAAACACTGCACCTGCTGGTACCCCTATTCCTAATCAAAATGCTGATACCCGAGGTAAAGGACCGCTGCATGGACCCGTCCAGACACCAATTGAGACTGTTACTGAAAATTCATCTCCTGAAGAAGCAAATGAGTTCTTGAAGATCATCCGCAAGAGTGATTACGACATTTTTGATCAGATGGGGCATACTCCTTCCAAGATCTCTATGTTGTCACTCCTAAGTTGTTCCAAGACTCACGCCAAAGCTATGATGAAGTTTCTAGAAGCTGCCCATGTGCCACAAGAGATTTCTGTCACTCAACTCGAGAATTGTATTGCAAATCTGACGACAGACAACTACCTTGGGTTTTCTGATGCTGATCTAAGTCCCAGTGGAAAGAATCATAACAAAGCTCTACATATATCCATTGAATGTGGGGGCACCACTCTAGCTCACGTATTAGTTGACAATGGTTCATATCTGAATGTACTACCCAAGTTGGTGCTGGACAAACTCAACCCTGAAGGAGTCGTGCTAAAATCCAGTGATGTGATAGTAAAATCTTTCGATGGTTCAATGAGTATTGTATATGGCGAAGTTGAGCTCCCGATTAGAGTAGGTTCCCAGATTTTCAACATTGTGTTCTATGTGATGGACATTCATCCCGCTTATTCTTGTCTACTTGGGCGTCCTTGGATACATGGGGCAAATGCTGTGACATCAACTCTCCATCATAAACTAAAATATCCGGCGAAAGGCAAGATTGTCACTGTGTATGGCGAGGAAGAATATGTGGTGAGCTTCATAGATGAGACCAAGTATGTTGAATTCACAGGAGAAGCTTTTGAAACTCCCCGTCAAGCGTTTGAATTGGTCCCTCAAGTGGTTCCTGAGACTAAACCCATCAATGTTGTTCCTAAAGTTACTAGAGTTCCTCCTACAATGGCTTCCCTGAAAGATGCTAGGGCTGTGGTAGAAGAAGGTGGCTGTACTATCTGGGGGCAACTCCCTGATATTCCTTATAAATCCAACAAATGGGGTCTAGGCTGCACTGCTAAATATCTGAGTGGAGAACGACATCCTCATCCAGAAGGTTTGAAGTATCATTTCATCAGCAAAGGAGTCAACGCCATTGGAGAAGATGAAGATAATTGCAACCTAGACAATTGGATCTTTCCTACATCAGACAAAGGGCTGAACAACTGGAAGACTCAAGACATTATCTCTATCTCCTATAGTTAGGAGTAATTGCCATTCTTAGTTGTTGCTTTTCTTTATGTTTTCCAATTTTAATTTCTATATTTCAGTAAACAATAAGCTTTAAAGCCGTGTGTCTTGCCCGAGGCACAACGGTCCATTTGTTAGGGCTTATCATTTCATAAGCATATTTTCATTCAATAAAAGCATTGGACGTTTCGTATTCAAATTGTATGTTCGCTTATTTTTCTTTATTAGCTATGTGTTCTTACACACACCCACATAATGCACTGCAGATCCATATCCACTCTGGATCCTATTGATAACGACTCTGCTATTGCCAAATATGATTTTGAAAATCCAATCTACCAAGCTGAGGATGAAGGTGAGGAAGATTGCGAAGTGCCCAAAGAACTTGCTAGATTGCTAGAGCAAGAGGAAAAGACCATACAGCCGCATGAAGAGCCAATTGAGGTTGTGAACATAGGTACCGACAAAGAAAAGAAAGAAATCAAGATAGGGGCCGAACTAGAGGATGTTGTCAAACAGAGATTGATTCAGATGCTACGAGACAATGTTGAGATATTTGCTTGGTCCTACGAAGATATGCCTGGGCTCGATACTGATATTGTGGTTCACCGTCTACCTATCAAAGAAAACAGTCCTCCAATTAAACAAAAGTTACGAAGAAGCAGACCTGACATGGCTCAGAAGATCAAAGAAGAGGTTGAGAAACAATTCAATGCCGGTTTCTTGAAATTCGTGAGTTATCCACCATGGATCGCCAATATAGTATCGGTACCTAAGAAGGATGGAAAGGTCAGAATGTGTGTGGACTATAGAGATTTGAATCGAGCAAGTCCTAAAGATGATTTTCCCCTACCACATATTGATATCCTAGTTGACAGTACTGCGCAATGCAAAATATTTTCTTTCATGGATGGTTTCTCAGGTTATAATCAGATTAAGATGGCACCCGAAGACATGGAAAAGACAACTTTCACTACTCCTTGGGGCACCTTTTGTTACAAAGTCATGTCATTTGGGTTGAAGAACGCAGGGGCAACGTATCAGCGTGCAATGGTAGCTCCGTTCCATGATATGATTCATAAAGAGATAGAGGTCTATGTTGATGATATGATTGCAAAGTCCAACACTGAAGAAGAACATCTGGTCCATCTGCAGAAGTTGTTTGATAGGTTGAAGAAATACAAGTTAAGACTGAATCCGAACAAGTGCACTTTTGGGGTGAGGTCTGGTAAACTACTGGGGTTCGTTGTTAGTAGTAAAGGTATTGAAGTCGACCCTGCGAAAGTGAAAGCCATACAAGAAGTTAGAGGATTCTTGGGACGTTTGAATTACATTTCCAGGTTCATTTCCCATCTGACCGCTACTTGTGAGCCAATCTTCAAGCTATTAAGGAAAGATCAAGCAGTGAAATGGAATGACCAATGCCAAGAAGCTTTTGACAAGATAAAGAAGTACCTTCAGGAACCTCCAATTATGATACCACCGGTTGAAGGAAGGCCTCTAATTATGTAACTAACAGTATTGGAGAACTCAATGGGGTGCGTACAGGGGCAACATGACGAGTCTGGTCGAAAAGAGCATGCAATATACTACCTTAGCAAAAAGTTTACCGACTGTGAAACAAGATACTCACTGCTCGAGAAAACTTGTTGTGCTTTGGCATGGGCTGCTCGCCGACTGAGACAGTATATGTTGAACCATACCACTCTGTTGATCTCTAGAATGGATCCTATCAAGTACGTGTTCGAGAAACCCGCTCTGTCAGGACGAATAGAAAGATAGCAGATGATATTAACAGAGTACGACATCTAGTATACAACACAGAAAGCAATCAAAGGAAGTGTGTTAGCAGATCATTTGGCCCAACAAGCTGTAGACGACTATCAATCTATGAGTTTTGAATTTCCAAATGAAGATGTTATGCTTGTAACTGATTGTGAACAACCTGGTCCGGATGAAGGACCTGAACCAGGATCCCGATGGACCATGGTTTTTGACGGAGCTTCGAATGCACTTGGTAATGGTATTGGCGCTGTGATTATCTCTCCTGCAGGTGGACACACCCCTTTCACGGCAAGACTATGTTTTGATTGTACCAACAACATGGCTGAGTATGAAGCATGTATCTTAGGACTCAGAGCTGCTATTGACCTAAGAATCAAGTTCTTGGAAGTATATGGGGATTCAGCCCTAGTAATTAGTCTGATCAAAGGAGAATGGGAAACGAAGCATCCTAATCTCATGCCTTACAAAGATTTGGTGCTATCTTTGATTCCACACTTCGAAGAGATTACTTTTGAACATATTCCCCAAGAGGAAAATCAGTTGGCAGACGCCCTAGCTACTATGTCATCTATGTTCAAGGTCAGATGGGACAACGAGGCTCCTATAGTTATTATTGAAAGACGTGACCAACCGGCATACTGCTACGAGATAACTACTGACGAGGTTGAAGAAAAGCCATGGTTTCATGAAGTAAAAAGATATCTCGAAGCTCAGGAATACCCTGAAGGGGCGTCTATCAATGACAAGAAGTTCTTAAGGAGATTCGCATCCAAGTTCTTTCTGAGCAACGGAACCTTATACAAGCGCAATCATGATTCAACCCTGCTTCATTATGTGAACAAGAAGGAAGCAGAAGAGATAATGGAAGACATGCATGATGGTACCTTTGGAACCCATTATAGTGGACACATCATGGCTAAAAAGATTCTGAGAGCGGGTTACTACTGGTCCACTATGGAAACCGACTGCCACCAACATTCTAGAACTTGCCACAAGTGCCAAATATATGCTGACAAAGTACACGTACCTCCAGTTCCACTGAATGTTCAAACTGCCCCTTGGCCTTTTGCGATGTGGGGCATTGATATGATCGGGGAAATCAAACCTACTGCTTCTAATGGACATCGTTTCATCCTTGTGGCCATTGATTACATCACCAAGTGGGTAGAAGCTGCTTCATTTGCTTCCGTTACCAAGAATGTGGTGGCCCGATTCATTAAGCATAACCTCGTCTGTCGGTATGGCATCCCCGAAAGGATTATCACAGACAACAGTACCATCCTAAACAACGAGATGATTACTGAACTTTGCACGCAATTCAAGATCAAACACCACAACTCTTCTCCCTATAGACCAAAGATGAATGGCGCAGTGGAGGCCGCCAACAAGAATATAAAGAAGATTGTACAGAAGATGACCATTACTTACAAAGATTGGCATGAGATGTTACCATTTGCTCTTCATGGTTAATGCACTTCAGCACGCACCTCAACTGGGGCAACCCCATTTTCACTATTCTATGGCATGGAAGCAATGTTACCGATTGAAGTTCAGATGCCATCTCTAAGAATCATGAAGGATGCAGAGTTAGAGGAAGATGAATGGATCCAGCCCCGACTAGACCAGATAAACCTGATTGATGAGAAGAGACTTGCGGCTATTTGTCATAGGTAGTTATATCAGAAGCGTATGATCAAGGCGTTCAACAAAAGAGTCAAGCAACAAGCGTACCAGACTGGTGACTTGGTAATAAAGCGAATCATTCTATCACAAGGTGATCCTAGGGACAAGTGGACTCCCACCTATGAGGGACCATTTGTAATCATGAAAATATTCTCTGGAGGAGCAATGATACTCACTACTATGGACGGTGAAGACTTTCCACACCCTGTGAACGCAGACATAGTCAAAAAATACTACGCATAAATACGACCCGCTAGGTCGACGTACCTAGGCAAAAGTAAGGGCATCCCGGCGAACCAAAAGGGTTCGGGAAAAAGTTAGGGATATATATATAAAAATGTACACCCGGCAAGTTGAAAACCCAAAAGGGCGACTTGGGCAAAAAGGGTATCCTGGTAGGCTGAAAACCTGAAAGGGCGGCCTAGGCAAAAGTTAAGGATTAAAGCGTACAACTGTCTCGTTCAGATCATCCATCATTCAGTTTCATCAACAATATCAAGTTCAAAGGGCACGTACCGGTTCAATCATCTTTCTCCAACAAGCAAGGGTTGAGATGCTCGAAGACATAATGGAAATAGCAGAATTGAAACTCAATAGGATTGTTTCCACATAGCTATTTTTCTTTTATTTTACTTTGTATCTTTTCAGAAAAACACACAAATGTTCTCCTATTATTTTGCCTATCCACGGCTTTTTCTTAATACAAGTTATTTTCCTTTCTATGTTCTTGAGTTTTTCCTCTCTTTCTCGAATATGCAAAACGTCCAATGATAATTTTGAATGAACATATGCATATGAACATGATCATCATTTATCTTTTCTTTCGCAAAATATCTGTATGTTCGTAAAAGACAGGAAAGGCAATAAGACAATGTCTAAGTAATCCAGAGGTCCTCCCTCATAGTCAATTGTCGGGAGGGATCCCCACAGAGTAATCATCAAAAGTCCTCTTCCCGACAAAGATTCAATTTCCCAACGGAGTTTACATCTTCGACAGTGCCGATTCCTCGACACTCCTCTGTTTTCCAAACAAGGTCACTTATATCTCTTATCCCAGTCAGGGTACATCAAGAGAAACCATCTGAATCGCTTCCATCCCCAAGCAGAAATCATAAATCCCCAGCTTATATCTTCAAAACAAGACCAGACATCAAAATCACAAAGACATATAGATTTATTTTCTCAATCAAGATACTCCAGATAACATAAATCATAGTCATACATCATACACATCACATACATATTCATACATTGCATACATTACTTCATGATAAACGTACGGGTTTCCCATTTATTTTGAGAAATTCGTCATATAATGCATACACCATGACATTGCATAAAGCTGAAATTATCTTACAGGTACATTACAAAGATTCGAATCTTATTCAAAGCAAAGCCTAATGTACGGCTCATTCCAAAAAATTATTGAATACGGTCTAACGTACGACTCGTCAAAGCTCGGCCTAACGTACGACTCATTCTGTTATTTCCCAAATACAAAGGAGTTAGTCTGACGCACGACTCATCCTGGCATACAACCTGACGCACGGTGTATCCTGACAACGAACCCGGTCTAACGCACGACCCATCCTTCATCCTAACGCACGGCTTTCCAAACATTTATCAAATTCAAATTGGATCCGGTCTAACGCACGACCCATCCTTCAGCCTAACGCACGGCTTTCCAGACATTTATCAAATGCAAATTGGATTCGGTCTAACGCACGACCCATCCTTCAGTCTAACGTACGACTCATCCTAAGTACGTCCTTCAGATAAGATCTAACGTACGACGTATTCTGACTCTCAAATCTATCAAGCTGGATGGCATCTTTAAGCCAATCTCCTACAAAAAGTCCCTATCTCGGCAAGGGCAAATTTCCTGGGTATTCTAGTATTCAATCCTCTTCCACCTTCAGATACCGACTGGCACACAAACCACTCTACATCTTCAGGTTTAAGAAAATTGAATAGGGGCAGCTGTCATACCCCAAAATTTTCCCATCTCATTTCCCTATTCAAACTCATACTAAGGTTCAAATGCTCAAAGACACATCCTCCTAAACAATGGTCCAAAGAATTAGGGTTTTGACTTCTCTGAAGAAAATCAATGAATCAAAGACTCCAATGCATTTCATATGGCTTATGATGTTTCAAACTATCTCCATGACAAAATTCAGGTTCTAATTCAGAGGATTGACCACTCAATTGTTCAGAAAGTCAACAGTCGACTAGTTTGACCTAAAAGTCAACTGTGGTCAAAGTACAGTCAAAACTCCTGATTTTTTTGTCAACAACCTTATTTTGAAGTATCATTCACCATTTGATTAAGGATTTATCATGGTTCATCAAGAAAAGATCAGAAATCAACAAATTCAAAAGTTTCTAAATTAGGGTTTTCATAGGAAGAAGTCAACTGAACTTTGACCGGCCATAACTCCTACATGGAACATCAGAAATTTTCCATCCAAATCTCAATTCAAAGGAAATTGGATTCTCTACAATTTTGTCTCTCATAAGCCAAGTTTAAATATCCTTCATTTAAGAGATATGGACTAAAAGATTATAGGTCCTTTTTGAAAATCAATTAGAAGTCATCTTTTTCAAAAGAGCATACAAGGAGCATGGAAAATTATTTTGACATGGGACCAAAGACATTCGTTAGAGGACTCTTCAAGGTTTCTAAAAAGTCCAAGAACTTGAAAAAATGTTGAAATATGAGGAAATGGAAAGGTGCACAAGTTCACCTATTTTCAAGGGCATGCATGAAGAGAAAAAGGCCAAAACTCTAAATATTTCCAAATGGGCTTACATTCTTTTTATCCTATCATTTTCCTAAGCCCATGCACGCCTCAAAACAAGAGCCTTTTTTATTTTTATTGATTTATTAATTATTTTATGGTTTTTAATCATTTTAAATCATAAAATAATTATATAAAATAGTAAAATTAATAAGAGATCTTATTAGCTCTTTATTCCAATCAAAATCAATCATCAAATAATATATAATTTCATCAAAATTCGTGGCAAGCAAGATTGGTGTGATTAAGGCAAATTGGCCAATTTTAGAAAGATTAAAAAATCAAATTTCATCACTTTCCAATATCACGATTCAGTGAAGATTTGATTCAGTTGGTTAACCTAAATTGTTCTATTATAAATACATAACAAGTGCAGACCTTCAAAAGAGGATTTGGCAACCTAAAAGACCCTAACCCGAGCACTCAAAAGTCAAGAAAATTTGAGTTTCATTCTTGAAGATTGGCATCGAATCAAGAAGTTTTGAAGGTCCAAATGCACTTCTGGACAATCTCTGAAGCTATTTGAATCGACTCCAAAGTCCTTTGCATCCAGAATCATCAACAAGAAGTCACGGTTTGTCCTTAAAATTTTTTGTTCGAATTACATGATTCATTATGCATAAACATGTTTTGCTTGTACATATATGTTCATGGTGATATTCTGAACGTTTCTGAATGATTAATTGGATTGATACGTGCTTGTGGTGAGATATGCCATAGTTAGGGTTAGAGCTATGAATTTAGGGCTTTTCGTTCTGGGAAAAATTGTTTGAAATTGCAGGTCCCATCTGTCATACCCCAAAATTTGCCCTCCTCATTTCATCTTCAATGACTCAAGGTTCAAGGGTTTTCTCAAATCACTATCTCCTGTTCAAAACTAGGGTTTGCATTTTATCAAAGGAGTTTGAATCTCTAAAGCTTCAAATGGATCTCAAGGTATCTCATGTGTCTTAAAGCATCTCCATGTTCAATTATCAAGCTTCAATTCCAAGGATTGCTCACTCAATGGTTCAGATGACCCATAGTCGACTAGTTTGACCTAAAAGTCAACTATAGTCAAAATACAATCAAACTTCAAGACTTTTGGTCAACATCAAGTATTTGAGGTTATATCCATCATTTGATCAAAGGTTGATCATGATCCGTTAATAAAGTCTCAGAAATGAACAAAGTCAAAAGGTTCAAATTAAGGATTTTTCAGAGGGAAAGTCAACTCAAAGCCTATTTTGAAGGAAATTGAATCCTCTACAACTTTGTCTCTCACAAACCAAGGCCAGAAATGCACCATTTGAGAGATATGGTACAAAAGATTATAGGTCTTTTTCAAAGGTCAACCGAAAGCAGTGTTTTGTCAAAGGGCATATCATCAAGATAAAATCTCCAAATGAAAACTATGTTCCAAAGTGGCTTGTAGAGGACATCTTGAGGTTTCCAAAAAGTCCTAGAACTCTTCCATATCTTAAAAATTGAGGGAGATATGCCTTGTCAAAGTTTGTCGATTTTGGAGGCAAAATGTGAAACAAAAGTGGTTCAAAATGGACATTTTTACAAATTGGCCTATCTTGTTATGATCCAAACTTGACTATAAGGTTACTCTTCACGTTTAAGAAGATTGAACAGGGGCAGCTGTCATACCCCAAAATTTGCCCTCCTCATTTCATCTTCAATGACTCAAGGTTCAAGGGTTTTCTCAAATCACTATCTCCTGTTCAAAACTAGGGTTTGCATTTTATCAAAGGAGTTTGAATCTCTAAAGCTTCAAATGGATCTCAAGTTATCTCATGTGTCTCAAAGCATCTCCATGTTTAATTATCAAGCTTCAATTCCAAGGATTGCTCACTCAATGATTCAGATGACCCGCAGTCGACTAGTTTGACCTAAAAGTCAAGCATAGTCAAAATACAGTCAAACTTCAAGACTTTTGGTCAACATCAAGTATTTAAGGTTATATCCATCATTGGATCAAAGGTTGATCATGATCCGTTAATAAAGATTCAGAAATGAACAAAGTCAAAAGGTTCAAATTAAGGGTTTTTTATAGCGAAAGTCAACTCAACTTTGACTGGTCATAACTTCCACATGGAATATCATAAATTTCTCACTCATAGCCTATTTTGAAGGAAATTGAATCCTCTACAACTTTGTCTCTCACAATCAAGGCCAGAAATGCATCATTTGAGAGATATGGTACAAAAGATTATAGGTCATTTTCAAAGGTCAACCGAAAGCAGTTTTTTGTTAAAGGGCATATCATCAAGATAAAATCTCCAAATGAAAAATATGTTCCAAAGTGGCTTGTAGAGGACATCTTGAGGTTTCCAAAAAGTCTTCTTCATACTTTACAACCTCGAATCAATCTTTCACCTAACTACGATCTTCAAAGTTCAAAAAACAGGTATTGGGAAATCGCGCTAGCATCCAACAACGTTACAACATTAGCGAACTATATACGCTTTGGTTATCAACAACCTATCATTGGGGCATCATGTAAATACAAATAAGTCATGCATTACATACATTGGTTGATACATCACACCACACCTTTTTAGGAAGTCTTCTTTAAGACAAATCATCGTCATTTCCACGAACCTTTTTAGGTAGTCTTCTTTAAGACATTCTTTTTCTAAGAACCTTTCTAGGTAGTCTTCTCTAAGACGATCATCATCCTTTCCAGGAACCTCTTCAGGTAGTCTTCTTTAAGACATTCTTTTTCTAAGAGCCTTTCTAGGCGGTCTTTTCTAAGACATTCATCATCCTTTCTAGGAACCTCTTCAGGCAGTCTTCTTTAAGACAAATTGTCATCCTTTTCAGGAACCTCTTCAGGTAGTCTTCTTTAAGACATTCTAAGAACCTTTCTAGGTAGTCTTTTCTAAGACAAATTGTCATCCTTTGCTAAGAACCTTTTTAGGTAGTCTTTTAAGACATTTTTCAGCCTTTCCAGGTAGTCTTCTTTAAGACATTCCTCGTCCTTTGTTAAGAACCTTTTCAGGTAGTATTCTTTAAGACAAATGTTCATATCCGTTCCGGAAACATTTTCAAGTAGTCTTATAGAAGACATTATTTCATTCCACTCGTTACATCAATCAACATATGCATGAGCATAAGCATTATCCCATACATTAGAACATCCAGGTCATTACTCTGGTGCTAAACCACATTGTCCACCTGCTTCCCGGTAACCTTACCGATGACAGTAACCTTATTGTTTGTTTATTTCCAATCACCTGATTGACGTATCCCGGTAACCTTACCGATGACAATAACCTTATTGTTTGTTTATTTCCAATCACCTGATTGACGTATCCCGATAACCTTACCTATGACAGTAACCTTATTGTTTGTTTATTTCCAATCACCTGATTGACGTATCCCGATAACCTTACCGATGACGGTAACCTTACTGTTTGTTTATCCCCAATCACTTGATTGATGTATCCCGATAACCTTACCGAGGATAGCAACCTTGTTGTTCATTTCACTCATAAAACATATACATACGCATTAGCATATACATATCATCTAGCACATTCACATACTACAAAAAGCCTAGTTTCCAACCCTCGTGTTGTAATAGGTTTGTTTTCCGACCCTCGAGTCGTGAGTTTCCAACCCTCGTGTTGTGATAGGCTTGTTTTCCGACCCTCAAGTCCTGAGTTTCCAACCCTCGTGTTGTGATTGGTTTGTTTTCCGACCCTCGAGTCGTGAGTTGCCAACCCTCGTGTTGTGATTTGTTTGTTTTCCGACCCTCGAGTCGTGAATGTCCGACCCTCGAGTCGTGAATGTCCGACCCTCGAGTCGTTGAGTTTCTAAACATATCGTTTCCTTTCTGACCCTCGAGTCGTGAATATTTGACACGCTATTTTATTCGACCCTTGAGTCGTGAGTCTCCAAGCAAGTGAATCTTTTTTTCATGCAGGCAAACGTGCTAGAACTATAGCAAACAATCTTCTATGCAGGTAAACTTGTCCGAACTAGGGCAAGTGGATCCCATTGGTGCAGGTGAGCTTTCTAGAGCTATAGCAAGTGATCCTTTTGGGGATTAATCAAAACTACGATAGTAAGCAGGTACGGCTAACTGCGACGACTTACTGGAACTATAGTAAGTGGGTCATACCATCTACGACAAGCTTACTCCAACTACGATAGCAAGTAGGTATGGCTAACTGCGACGACTTACTAGAGCTATAGTAAGTGGGCCACACCATCTACAATAAACTTGCTGAAACTACGATAGTAAGCAGGTATGGCTAACTGCGACGACTTACTAGAACTATAGTAAGTGGGTCATACCATCTACGACAAGTTTACTCCAACTACAATAGCAAGTAGGTATGGCTAACTGCGACGACTTACTAGAGCTATAGTAAGTGGGCCATACCATCTACGATAAACTTGCTGAAACTACGATAGTAAGTAGGTATGGCTGACCGCGACGACTTACTAGAACTATAGTAAGTGGGCCCTACCGTCTATGATAAACTTACTCAAACTACGATAGTGAGTGGGTATACCAACCGCGACGACTTACTAGAACTATAGTAAGTGGGTTACCTACAAACTGCAAAACCTTGCTAGCACTATAGCAAGTTAACTATCTTCTACACAGCAAATGGCGAACTCTCGCTATTACTAGCTACGGTTATTCATCACGTTAGTCCCTCGGCAGTGATCTCTTCAAAACTTCACAAACAACACACAAAGGTTCTATTTTTCTTTTCCATGCTTCAACTAACATAACTAACAGTCATGCATCATTCAATTGCATACCTCATTCATTCATAATGCATATGCATACATTGCTCTCATTTATTTTGAGAAGCTCACTGTATCATACATTACATGCTTCATAACATTGCATAAAGTCAAGGTTGCCTTTTCAGGCCTTGCTACGATCAAAACACGTGGTTCCTACCAAAAAGCATCTGCTTCACATTATAAAAAATGATATTTACCTTGGGTGGCATCTTTAAGCCCATCTCCCACGGAACTTTTTCCCGACGAATGCAGATTTCAGGGCATCTCAGTGTCCAATCATCTTCTACCTTTAGATTACGATAGGCAGAAGTGCCTATCTAACTCTTCACGTTTAAGAAGATTGAACAGGGGAAGCTGTCATACCCCAAAATTTGCCCTCCACATTTCATCTTCAATGACTCAAGGTTCAAGGGTTTTCTCAAATCACTATCTCTTGTTCAAAACTAGGGTTTGCATTTTATCAAAGGAGTTTGAATCTCTAAAGCTTCAAATGGATCTCAAGTTATCTCATGTGTCTCAAAGCATCTCCATGTTTAATTATCAAGCTTCAATTCCAAGGATTGCTCACTCAATGATTCAGATGACCCGCAGTCGACTAGTTTGACCTAAAAGTCAAGTATAGTCAAAATACAGTCAAACTTCAAGACTTTTGGTCAACATCAAGTATTTAAGGTTATATCCATCATTGGATCAAAGGTTGATCATGATCCGTTAATAAAGATTCAGAAATGAACAAAATCAAAAGGTTCAAATTAAGGGTTTTTTATAGCGAAAGTCAACTCAACTTTGACTGGTCATAACTTCCACATGGAGTATCATAAATTTCTCACTCATAGCCTATTTTGAAGGAAATTGAATCCTCTACAACTTTGTCTCTCACAAGCAAGGCCAGAAATGCATCATTTGAGAGATATGGTACAAAAGATTATAGGTCATTTTCAAAGGTCAACCGAAAGCAGTTTTTTGTCAAAGGGCATATCATCAAGATAAAATCTCCAAATGAAAAATATGTTCCAAAGTGGCTTATAGAGGACATCTTGAGGTTTCCAAAAAGTCCTAGAACTCTTCCATATCTTAAAAATTAAGGGAGATATGCCTTGTCAAAGTTGGTCGATTTTGGAGGCAAAATGTGAAACAAAAGTGGTTCAAAATGGATATTTTTGCAAATGGGCCTATCTTGTTATGATCCAAACTTGACTATAAGGTTACTAAGAAGCTCCAAACTCAGGCCCACGATTACTTGATTTTTATTATATTTTTGGTGAATTTTTATTCATTTAAAATGCTATTAAAATCAAAATAATCAAAAGAAATATGGGAGATTTAGTTTAGTTTTGATTCCCAATCAAATCCAATTATTAAAACACTACAATCTTGAGTCAAATTCGCAGCAAGAAGGGATTGGAGAGATATGAAAGATATTGGAACCAAAATTGGAAAGTTTACATTTTTTTGATTTTCAATCAAGTGTCAATAACCAAAATCAACAAGATTTGATTGAATTTTGTTGACCTAGAGATTGCTCCATATATATTGAAACCATTCATACGCAGAAGGGGGTTTTTTCTGGCCTCCAAAACCTGAATCAAGTTCAAAAAAAAGTGAAGAAAAAGTCAAATTCGTTTTGGTAGCTAGAGGTTGTTTCAAGGCGTTTTGATCATTCCAATCAATTCCCTGGTGCTTCTTGAATCTATCTAAATCATCACCCACGATCAAAGCATTCAAAATCATCATCCAAGAGCCCACAGTTTATGTCTTTTTTTTTAATTCGGTTATGCTTATATAGTCATCATAAATAACATGTGAGTATATGTTCTTGATCGTGAGAAGGATTGGAAAATTTCTGTACTATTTAATTTGCGTTTGGATGCGTATATGGGAATATGCCATTACTAGGGTTTGGAGTTGGGTTCTTTTGATTTAGGCAAAATTAGGCGAAACTGAGGACATGGTGGCGTTCAAGAGGGAAGTTCTGATCGATTATGGGTTTCATAACATATTTGTATTGCGTTATTGTCACTTTCGAAATCGGCAGGGGGAGAGTTGAACGAAAACGATGATGAACAGTAAGGGGGGCGCCAATTTCGTTTGAAGCTTTTTAATGATTATATTTTAATATATTATATTTAACGATTCGCTTATCAACAGCAAAAGATCTCAGCGCAAGTGGCGAATTGGGGAAGCCTTTAACCAGAAGGGGCTTGGTTCGATACTAGCCTCCCACAAGTTTATTTTTTTTCCTCTCTTCTCTTTCAGGTGGTGGCAAGCGTTCATGATCCGGTGTGTCTAGTCTCCATGTGACCTCGTGGACCCTCCTATGCCAGCGCCGTCGATCTCTCCAGACCCATATCTGAAGGTTGTAGGCAGCGAGGCTCTACCATGCACACTCACAGGTCACCCACACCAAATCAGTACCCAGGTTTATTTATTTTTATTATTTAATTATTTAATTAGTTAGATTAAATTGTTAATTATTTATATTTAATTTAATTTATTTATTTTAACTAGGATTAGGATATAAAATTAGGATTAAGTTAATGACTAGGGTTAGGGTTTTCCCGATTATTTGATTATTTTGATTATTCGACTTAATTGATTTAATTATTTTTAAAAAGACCTAGAGATGGCTTATCAAAGTATTAGGGTGTACCCAATCCCATTGGCCATTTGGCAAAGCATTAATCCTCAATCAATTTTCTCCTCGATCTAACTATACCTATTAGTCGCATTGGCGAGAAATAAATTTAATTGAGTTAATCTATTTATCAATGCTAATTTAACTAATTCTTGGCTAATTCTCCCCTCGATCCGATTAAATCGATTAGTCGCATTGGCGAGAGATAAAATAATAAAACATAAAATAATGGAATTCGTTGTCATGTAATAACCAGATCTATTGGTTATGAGAGGCAATGATAAAACTCATAATTTAATTACAAGATTAAAATACACTTTATTTGCTATTCCTGACGATCGAACCTATCGGTCGGAATGGTCAGCAAAACATTATCTAATTCGTTATCTATAATGATCAAATTTATTGATCATCGCAACTAACGAAAACATAGCAAATCAGGGTTGTACGCCCAAACCTCAAAACACTTTCATCTTAAAATCACAATTTCTAAAACTACGATAGGCCATTCAAAAAGCCTTCAAAGCAACTTCATACTAATTCTAAGGCGTACAACCCTGTCCCCGAACTACGTTGACTTTGATTCTCCCTAAGGAGATACGTAGGCACTTGGCAACAAGGCGAGTCCCCTTCCTCAAAATTCTAACCAGGTTTAAATCTTGTCATTTACCCTATTAACTTTCAGTCACCTTTCTTTATGTTTAACCACAAACCTTTACTTTAAGATGCAAACCTTAGGAAAGGGTTGAGGGTGCCTAACACCTTCCCTTGACCTGATTATAATAATCTTACCCTGAATCTTTAAACTGCGTTGGGTTTCCTATTCGCCCTGGTAGAATAGGTGGCGACTCTAAAATCTCTATTTTTAGGGCAGGTTGCTACACCATCGCGTTCGTAAGTGTTGGACGAACACTCCCGTACACTCGCGATAAATTTTTGTGGTTTGTATGCAATTTTAGTTGTTACAGGTGAAATTAGCCACAGACGAAACTGTAGCTAATTCGTAGCAAAGCTGAAGGAAAATTTACAGGTCCTGGGAGGAAGATGAAGACGTGGCTTCTCACCGTTGGTCAGTTTGAATCGCGCGCACTTTTTAGACCAATACCACTTGATCTCCATATATTATATTTGTTGCATTTCATAAACAGCAAATATGAGCTGGCTGGATGGTAAGAGTGCGTAACGTCCACCAAAGTGGAAGGGGTTTGATCCCTCACCCCAGTATATTATTTTTTCAAAACATTCTTCGCAGGTTCCTATGCGCTGAAGCCCTTATGGTCCACCATATGCCCTCTGTAACACCCCAATTCTACCCAGGCATATAGGTACAAATATCAGAGTATAAAAATTAAATTCATAAAAACAATTAGGGCGTTACACTTAAGTAACCACATAACCAAACATAACATACTCGCAAAAGATGCGTAACACAAATAATCAAGAGGACGGATACACATAAACACCTGAATATATTCATACTTGTATAAATGCATCGGTAAACAAAATATCCACAACATCCTTCCAAAATACATCGCATGAGAAGGTATCCAAAATACATAATACGAATACCTAAAAAGGATCAAATATACATCAAAAGGATCCTATAAGCATTATCTACAAAATAAGTGTTCGATCCCCCCCCCCTAAGGTGTTACGTATCACGAGCGGACGACACCAAAACGGACGACTACAAAGAGAGCACCTACACTTGCGGATCACCTGCACATTACCCACGAGTAGGTAACATTAAGGCAGAAGGGTGAGAATACAATTCATAATGAAAGCATGATCAATATAGTAATTCCAACAATATCATTAAGAGTCATATAACAAGATAATCCAATAAGTCAACCACAATCAATATATAAATAATGCGGTACATGGATGATAACATAAATTATAAAGACCGAAGATGATGAATGAGACTCGACTATGCGTATGCATGTGGTACCAAATCCGGAGTAAAACTCCTCCTTGTCATTATGACAAATACACCTTGCCGAGCATTATGCTGGGACTTCTTTCCCTAAGGAAAATACACCTTTGTCGAGCAGTAAGCTACGACTAACCGTCATCGAGCATCTAGCCCCCACTGATGACCTCTTGCCACTCGGGCAAATACACCTTTTTACCGAGCATTAAGCTCCCACTGGTAATAATTGCCAATTCAGGCCACCTGTTAATAGCATTCCGCCATTAACGTAATGAAATGTCATGCTGTGCATACAAACGACTCAATTACATAACAACAACAACAACAATATAACTCGGTCACATATCTACATCACACCGGTTATATTATTCTATACGGATACATCATCAAAATTGCCACTCAGGCGTTCATATTCACACAGCACACGTATACCGTCAAAACATACTTGATTAGCAAATATCATTTCACAAAATACATTTATGAAAAATCATTCAACCACCAACACACTCCTCTTTATCATAAAGCATACTCAAGGGTTCTCATAATACTTCAAACGGCGCGTAGAAACGACCTACGGTTCAAAAGATACAACAAAACAAAGTTTGGAAAAACAAAATTCCACACAGTCCGCTTGAGCTCCGCTCAGCGGACCCAAACAGAGAATTCACCAAACGAAAATACAGAACCTCCGCTCAGCGGACCCAGACAGAGATTCCTGCAAAAGAACCTCCGCTCAGCGGACCCCCTCCGCTCAGCGGACCTGCGTAAACCCAGAAAAACCAGTTCTGCAACAGACCGTCTCAGCCTCCTCTAAACCATTCAAAACCCATTTAAACCTTCATCCCAACACCAATACAACACAAACATGCTATATATACACCTAATCCATGATTATCATATGGTTGGATCATCACATATCATCTTTGACCTAAATTTCTTCATAAGCAAGAAAACATGGAGAAATGAAAAACAAACATGATCCATGGGAATATCTATCATCATAGTACACATACACACCACAAAATCAAGTTTATATCTTCAAAACTCACAAAACACACAATTTGCCATTGTTGAACAAGCTTGGAAAAGAGTAAGAACAAGAACAAAACACACAAAACTACAAGAATCATACAATCAAGATAAACTATATTCATCCCCCTTACCTTGGTTGGATTCTTGGCTCTAGCTTGGTTTGGATTCTACAACTCTCTTCTTCTCTTTGTTTTTCTCCTCTTTCTCTTCTCTTCCCCAAGTTCTCTTTCTTTCTTACTATCTCAAAATATCTCTTTTTCTCTCTTTATCAAAATATCTCTTTCTATTTCTCTACTTCTCATTTTCCCCCACTCAACTTTCATAATTTCTAATTTTGGCCCAAATGTCACTAAATATCAATTCTAACCAATTAACACCCAAAACATAATAATTACACACATGGAAAGTAATAAGTAAAATATTAACATACTTAATATTTACCGACTGACTCGACTCGAAAACGGTAAAATTAGGAAAATGTAGCAAACATCACAATTAATCAGAAAAACACATTTACGGGCGTTACAACCCTCCCCCACTTAAAAGATTTTCGTCCTCGAAAATAAGATTACCTGCTACAAACAACTCAGGATAGGAATCTCGCATCTTGCTCTCCAACTCCCAGGTCAAACTCTCACCTGCCGCACTTAACCATACGACTTTCACCAAGGCGATCTCCTTGCCTCGCAGAGTCTTAGTCTCACGATCTTCAATACGCACTGGTATCGTCTCAACCGTCAGGTTCTCACGCACTTGCACATCATCCATCTGAATCACATGGGACGGATCCGCAATGTATCTCCTCAACTGAGACACATGGAATACATCGTGCAGATTAGAAAGACTTGGCGGTAACGCCACCCGATACGCAACTTTGCCAACTCGCTCCGATATCTGATAAGGACCAATAAAACGCGGAGAAAGCTTCCTCGATTTCAAAGCTCGTCCAACACCAGTCATAGGTGTAACTCTTAAGAATACATGATCACCGGCTTGGAATTCCAAATCTTTCCTTCGCTTGTCATGATAACTCTTTTGCCTACTCTGTGAACTTCTCATCTTCTCACGAATAAATTTCACCTTCTCTGTAGTCTCTCTTACTATTTCAGGTCCGAGTACCACACTCTCGCCCGATTCAAACCAACACAGTGGAGTTCTACACTTACGACCATATAGCGCTTCAAAAGGTGCCATTCCGATACTAGAATGAAAACTGTTATTGTAAGTGAATTCTATCAACGGAAGATAAGTATCCCACGAACCTCCCTTCTCTAGAACACAAGCCCTCAACAAGTCTTCTAACGATTGAATAGTCCTTTCGGTCTGACCGTCTGTCTGAGGATGATAAGCCGAACTCAACCTCAACTTAGAACCCAGAGCCTCTTGCAAACCTTTCCAAAAATCTGATGTGAACCTTGGATCTCTATCCGACACAATACTCAACGGTATACCATGTAGTTTCACAATCACCTTGATATAAATCTCAGCCAACTTCGCAACTGGAAAAGTGATGTTAATAGGAATAAAGTGAGCAGACTTTGTCAACCTATCAACAATCACCCAAACCGCATCGAAACCTCTCACAGTATTTGGTAAACTCGTCACAAAGTCCATAGAAATACTATCCCATTTCCACTCTGGAATATCCAACGGTTGCAACAACCCTGCAGGACGCTGATGCTCCACTTTTGACTTCTGACATACCAAACACGCATACACAAACTGAGCCACATCCCTTTTCAAACCAGACCACCAAAAGATCTTCTTCAAATCCTGATACATCTTATTGGCTCCCGGATGAATACTCAAACTGCTTCTGTGACCTTCCTCTAAAATCATCTTTTTCAGCTCGGAATCATCAGGTACACAAATTCTACCACGGAATCTCAAAACACCCTGACCATCCACTCTGAAGTCGCCATTATCACTTTGATTTGCCACCATAAACAAATCAACAAGTTTCACATCCATTTTCTGTCTCTCTCTAACGGTCGACAGAAAGTCATTCGTCACTTTCAACATACCCAATTTCACACTATCTGGTGTCAATTCGCATACCAAACTAAGATCACGAAATTGCTCCAAAAGTTCCCACTCCTCCGCCATCATAGCGGACATATGCAAAGATTTCCGACTCAAAGCATCGGCAACCACATTAGCTTTACCAGGATGGTAATTCAAGCTAAAGTCAAAGTCCTTCAAGAATTCCAACCACCTACGTTGTCTCATGTTCAACTCTTTCTGATCAAATAAGTATTTCAAACTCTTATGATCACTAAAGACCTCGAACCTTGCACCGTAGAGATAATGCCTCCAAATCTTTAATGCAAAAACCACCGCAGCTAACTCTAAATCATGGGTGGGATAATTCTTCTCATGAATCCTTAACTGTCTCGAAGCGTAAGCCACCACCTTACCTTCCTGCATCAAAACACCACCTAACCCCATATGCGATGCATCACAATACACCACAAACGGTTCCTCAGGATCAGGTAAAACCAAAACCGGAGCTGAAGTCAACCTTCTCTTCAACTCTTCAAAATTCCTTTCACAAACTATGTCCCAAATAAACGCCTTACCCTTGCAAGTAAGCTGAGTTAACGGAAGTGCCAACTTCGAAAAGCCTTCGATGAATCTTCGATAATAACCTGCCAAACCTAAAAAGCTTCTGATCTCAGTAACCGATCTCGGAACCTCCCATTGTAGCACTGCATCTACTTTGGATGGATCCACTGCAATCCCGCTACCTGAAATCACATGACCAAGAAAACTCACCGCTGATAACCAGAACTCGCACTTGGATAACTTAGCATACAACTGCTTCTCCTTCAAAACCTGTAGCACAACACGCAAATGCTCCTCATGCTCTTCCGGAGACTTAGAATAAATCAAGATGTCATCTATGAAGACTACAACAAACTTATCCAACTGATCATGGAATATGCGATTCATATACTCCATAAACACACCAGGTGCATTAGAAACTCCGAACGGCATCACCAAAAACTCATAATGCCCGTACCGAGTCCTAAACGCAGTCTTCTGAATATCTTCTTCCTTCACCCGAATCTGATGGTAACTAGATCTTAAATCAATCTTGCTAAACACACTGGCTCCCACCAACTGATCCATCAAGTCGTCAATTCTAGGAAGCGGATACTTATTCTTAATCGTCACCTTGTTCAACTGGCGATAATCAATACACAACCTCATGCTTCCATCCTTCTTCTTTACCAACAACACTGGAGCTCCCCATGGTGAAACACTAGGCCTCACAAAATGTTTTGCTAGCAACTCTTCCAATTGTTTCTTTAATTCCACTAACTCTGATGCCGACATTCTATACGGCGCCATAGAAACAGGCCTCGTACCAGGAACTAGATCTATGGAAAACTCCACCTCTCTCTTTGGCGGCACATCAGAAAAGTCTTCAGGAAACACTTCGGGAAATTCTCGCACTACTGGAAAATCCCCAACTGCAGCTCGACTCTCCACAGTCAACGATGCAAACACACCAAACAATTGTGCCCCATCTTCTAACAGTCGATTCAACTCCTTGGTAGATAAGACATCAAATTCCACATCCTTCTCAAGAAATGGAAACCTCACCAACTTATGATAACAATCGATATGGACACGATTATTCATTAACCAATCCATTCCCAGAACCACGTCTAACTCGCTCATCGGCAAACAAATCAAATCAACAGTAAAGTCCTTACCGAAGATTGATACCGGACAATTCTTACAAACTAGAGAAGTAATCACCGACCCCATTGCTGGTAAATCGATAACCATCTCACCACCCAAATCGGATAGAACAAGACCTAATCTTTTAACACAATCATCGGCTATAAAACAATGCGAAGCACCCGTATCAATAATAGCAATTAAAGGAATGCCATTAATAAAACAAGTACCTCGGATCAGTCGATCACCCTTGTCCGTCTGAGTTCCAGCCAAAGCAAACACTTTCCCACCAGCTTGAACTTTCTTCTTCTGACATTGACCGCTCATGTGTCCCTCTTCACCACAATTAAAACACACAACTCCTTTGGATGCACAGTCGGATGACACATGTCCTACCCTTCCACACTTGAAACATTTCTTTGCGTCACTAAAGCAGACATTACTTTTGTGGCCAGGTTTACCACACTTAAAACACACAATCTTAGCAGGAGCATCTCCCCCACTAAACCTTGGTCCATAATTCATCTTTTGCTTACCCTTCCCTCCATCATACGGCGTCCCACGATTCTGCGGACCTTTGTTCCTCTTTTCATTAATCACCTTATGATGAGCATTATTATCCTCATCATAAATCCTACAGCTGTCCACCAAATCTGGAAACACCCGAATCTTCTGATACCCCACCGCCTTCTTGATATCAGAACGTAACCCATTCTGGAACTTAATGCACTTAGAAAATTCTGCTCCCTCACCAACAAAGTGCGGGTAGAATTTCACAAGTTCATTAAACTTGGCCGCATATTCAGACACAGACATGCTGCCTTGAACCAAAGCCAGAAACTCAGTCTCTTTCTTTCCACGGACATCCTCCGGGTAATACTTCCTCAAAAACTCCCTCTTGAACACCGTCCAGGAAATCTCTTCACCGGTTGCTTCTAACCTTGCCAAAGTCTCCAGCCACCAATCATCAGCCTCCACAGCTAACTGATGAGTGCCATACCTGACTTTCTGCTCTTGCGTGCAATCCATCACATGAAAGATCCTCTCCATCTCCTTCATCCAAGTCAAGGCTCCCTCGGGGTCATGCGTTCCCTTAAACACAAGAGGATTCTCCCTCTGGAAAGTCGCTAGACTCCGAGACCTTGCATTCTCATCCGTATGCATAGCTTCAGCCATAGCTTGCAATGCAGCAGCAATAGCAGCGTCGTTACGTCCAGCCATCTCTAAACTTCACAATAACACCAAGAGAAGTAAGCCCAAAAAAATAACACAAGAATTGTTAGACCAAACGACACGACACTTGGTCGGACAAGACCGACCCGCTCTGATACCACTAATGTAACACCCCAATTCTACCCAGGCATATAGGTACAAATATCAGAGTATAAAAATTAAATTCATAAAAACAATTAGGGCGTTACACTTAAGTAACCACATAACCAAACATAACATACTCGCAAAAGATGCGTAACACAAATAATCAAGAGGACGGATACACATAAACACCTGAATATATTCATACTTGTATAAATGCATCGGTAAACAAAATATCCACAACATCCTTCCAAAATACATCGCATGAGAAGGTATCCAAAATACATAATACGAATACCTAAAAAGGATCAAATATACATCAAAAGGATCCTATAAGCATTATCTACAAAATAAGTGTTCGATCCCCCCCTAAGGTGTTACGTATCACGAGCGGACGACACCAAAACGGACGACTACAAAGAGAGCACCTACACTTGCGGATCACCTGCACATTACCCACGAGTAGGTAACATTAAGGCAGAAGGGTGAGAATACAATTCATAATGAAAGCATGATCAATATAGTAATTCCAACAATATCATTAAGAGTCATATAACAAGATAATCCAATAAGTCAACCACAATCAATATATAAATAATGCGGTACATGGATGATAACATAAATTATAAAGACCGAAGATGATGAATGAGACTCGACTATGCGTATGCATGTGGTACCAAATCCGGAGTAAAACTCCTCCTTGTCATTATGACAAATACACCTTGCCGAGCATTATGCTGGGACTTCTTTCCCTAAGGAAAATACACCTTTGTCGAGCAGTAAGCTACGACTAACCGTCATCGAGCATCTAGCCCCCACTGATGACCTCTTGCCACTCGGGCAAATACACCTTTTTACCGAGCATTAAGCTCCCACTGGTAATAATTGCCAATTCAGGCCACCTGTTAATAGCATTCCGCCATTAACGTAATGAAATGTCATGCTGTGCATACAAACGACTCAATTACATAACAACAACAACAACAATATAACTCGGTCACATATCTACATCACACCGGTTATATTATTCTATACGGATACATCATCAAAATTGCCACTCAGGCGTTCATATTCACACAGCACACGTATACCGTCAAAACATACTTGATTAGCAAATATCATTTCACAAAATACATTTATGAAAAATCATTCAACCACCAACACACTCCTCTTTATCATAAAGCATACTCAAGGGTTCTCATAATACTTCAAACGGCGCGTAGAAACGACCTACGGTTCAAAAGATACAACAAAACAAAGTTTGGAAAAACAAAATTCCACACAGTCCGCTTGAGCTCCGCTCAGCGGACCCAAACAGAGAATTCACCAAACGAAAATACAGAACCTCCGCTCAGCGGACCCAGACAGAGATTCCTGCAAAAGAACCTCCGCTCAGCGGACCCCCTCCGCTCAGCGGACCTGCGTAAACCCAGAAAAACCAGTTCTGCAACAGACCGTCTCAGCCTCCTCTAAACCATTCAAAACCCATTTAAACCTTCATCCCAACACCAATACAACACAAACATGCTATATATACACCTAATCCATGATTATCATATGGTTGGATCATCACATATCATCTTTGACCTAAATTTCTTCATAAGCAAGAAAACATGGAGAAATGAAAAACAAACATGATCCATGGGAATATCTATCATCATAGTACACATACACACCACAAAATCAAGTTTATATCTTCAAAACTCACAAAACACACAATTTGCCATTGTTGAACAAGCTTGGAAAAGAGTAAGAACAAGAACAAAACACACAAAACTACAAGAATCATACAATCAAGATAAACTATATTCATCCCCCTTACCTTGGTTGGATTCTTGGCTCTAGCTTGGTTTGGATTCTACAACTCTCTTCTTCTCTTTGTTTTTCTCCTCTTTCTCTTCTCTTCCCCAAGTTCTCTTTCTTTCTTACTATCTCAAAATATCTCTTTTTCTCTCTTTATCAAAATATCTCTTTCTATTTCTCTACTTCTCATTTTCCCCCACTCAACTTTCATAATTTCTAATTTTGGCCCAAATGTCACTAAATATCAATTCTAACCAATTAACACCCAAAACATAATAATTACACACATGGAAAGTAATAAGTAAAATATTAACATACTTAATATTTACCGACTGACTCGACTCGAAAACGGTAAAATTAGGAAAATGTAGCAAACATCACAATTAATCAGAAAAACACATTTACGGGCGTTACACCCTCATCATCATGACCATCCAATCATAAGGCCAACAGATCCAACGCCCTGGGAGATGTATACACACCATGGTCCTCCACTAATGCGCAACACAGGATTACCAGCTAAGTTTTCTAAATTTTTTTTGTTTCTAATTACATAATATAGTTTTCTTTTTTATTTTATTTTGCTTATTTATTTTATTTGTTTCCAAGATTCTTTTAAAATATTTCTTTAACAAAAATTGTTCTAAATTTCTTTTTTTCATAAAAACCATCAAAAATAAAAATAATTTATTTAATATTAATTATTGATAATAATTTTATTAAATGTTTAAATTAATTTAATTGTTCAATTGTTTAATTGATTACCAATATTTTTTAATTGATATTAGGGTTAGGTAATTTAATCAAAATTTTTTTTTTGCCGATTTAATTAATTAGGTTGAAAACCAATAATTAATTAATTTGGTTTTTTTTATTTTATTAACCATAGTTAACTTGTGCCCTAATCAGGGTTTACGAGGTTTATCATTAGATCAGTCATACACTGAAAAATTTCCTTTTCTTTGTGCAGTTTTTCAGGGTTACCCTCAGGGTTCTTCCAACTACGCGCCATGCCAATCGAAAAGCTAAGTTCTGATTCTTTACTGATTAAATACATTTTTATTTTTGCCTTATAATTTAAATTAGGGTTTGATTCCAACTGTTAATGAACTCTTCCTACACTTACCCTCTTTTTTTGCCTTTATTAATTTTCACGGTTAACCAACCGGTCAAGGTTCGAATCTTCGGTAACCCTAAAACTTGTTCTTTTTTTAATATTTTTAATTATTACTTGTGTCAAACCTATTGCGCTGTTGAGATTTATTTTTATTGCTTTTCTTCCCCTTCCCCGTGGCTTATTTTGTAACTGCTCCTGGTTGTATTGTGTGGCCTTGAAGGCACTTAACACTGTTTTATCATTATTATTGTGTGGTTAGTAATTTAGGGCGTGACAACCACGAATTGAATTTAGAATAACTAATTATAAGATAATTATCGGAATTGAATCACATGATTGTGCACTCACACACCTTTTATGGTAACCCCTTTTGTTGCCTGTTGCCTGTTGCCTGTTGCCTGTTGCCTGTTGCCTGTTGCCTTGTTGCCTTTTTCATTGCAGAATAGTCAAGTCCCTCGAATACGAGGACGCCTCAGCAATGTTGCCCTCAGCTCATTCTTGTCACAAAAAGATCATAAGTCCCAATGATGCTGCCTTCGGTTCGGTTATATGATCTCGTCCCTCGAAGTTGCCTACGATGTCCTAAGGTGTCCTCCTGGTTGCCTAACAATGATGACTATTCTGATCCTTCCCTTAGACTACCTGCCCCCTATGACAGGGACAGTCTTATGGTGAACGATAACTGTGACGACCCTTCAACCTCCAAATAAAAGGACTTCCTACCCTCTTATGGTATGGATAGCCCTGAAAGGCTAAAAGAACTCTTTTACAGTGTCAAGGTAATTTGCCCCTAATTGTTTTGCTCTGGCTTAAATCTTTTTCTTACACTTTTTCATAAACCTTCAAAAAGGCTACGCTCATTTACGAGCTAAAGTCCTTATTTTCTTCTTCTACATTTCTAAACTTTTGGTTACAAAAGAGCAAAGCAATTAAGAGCCCATGGAAAACCATGGATACAAAGCGTGCCTTACACCTTCCCTTTGTATAAATTACCCCTCGAACTCAAAATTTCTTTTAAAAGGTTTTTTCTGTTCTTTTAGCCTTTCATTAATTTGGATAAAATAAAAGTCGATGGCGACTCTTGCTTACCGTACATTTCAAATAAAGTCTGTTCCCCGTATTACAGAGTGCAATCGATTGCACCTCATATAGAAATTGATTGCTTACTGTATGTGACAGATTTTCTTTAATGTTTCTTTCATTGTTTGGTCAAATCATTATATCTCTTCCTTCTTTACTTCCCACCTCCACTTTGATCAATCAAATTCAGTCAAACCTCTTTATTACCCACTCACAACTCTACACTTTCCAACCTTATCTCATTAAAATCTCTCTACCTCATATCAGTTTTATTACCCCATTATCTCTTAAAACCTAATATAAGTTAGTTTCAAAAATCACTTTTTCACACCCATAAACTAAAAACGAAAATTACCCACTAAATCCCTAAGTTTCTCCACACCAAAGTCTTCCCTCAACCTTCCTATCATTTACCCATGGCTTCAAGACAAAAGAGAAAGGTCTCTGCATCTGAAAAGGGAAAGAAGAAGGCTTCATCCTCTTCCATGGAAACCCCACTACTTTTCCAACATCTCACTGAGGAGCAAGAAGAAAGGTTTAGGAAATACTATCAAAGGAAGAATGTTCTAACTCCCAAATATGGTATTCTCTCTACTTTTCCTATAGAATGTTTCAATTTTCAGAATAAGTTAACTTCATTGGGCTTAGATTCTTTCATTTCCTCATACGGACCATATTATCCGGATTTAGTTAAGATGTTCTTCAGTAATTTAGTAACAAGAGATGGAAAATTTGTTACTTACATTAATGGGCAAAGATTATACTTGAATGCCAAAATTCTTGGAAAAATTTTAGGCATTCCTTATACCAGTAGTGTGTTGTATGATCCTGAGGATGAAGAGTGGATTGATTATGTCAAAAGAGATTTTTACAATAGTATTGGTAGGATGACCGAAGTTGAATTTCATGAGAAACGAGTGAAGGCACTTGGTGGAGTAGAACCATCTAGAGGCACTTGGTCTGCTGGAATTCTTAACATTAATGATAGGTTGTTTCACTACTTTTTGGTATATGTCTTATTTCCAAGAGCTGGAAATCATTGCACTATCACATATCTTACAATGCAAGTGTTGTATGTTGTCAAGAATAACATCAATATCAATTGGGCTCGAATGATTTTGATTCACATGCTTTCCTTTAACCACAAATCCAAATACTTACCGTGTGCTTGGATGAATATGTGTATCTTGAAACATTTCAAGTTTAACTTTGATGGTTTTGAGTATAGTTTGATGGATGGAAAGGTTAATAAATTTTCTATTAAGAATGTTGATGCACAGATGGGTGTTCTATACAATCTGGAAACAAAAACTATTACTTACATTGGTGAAGATGTCATAGACAATGAAGGAAATGAGCAAGAGGTTGAAGGTGGTGAAGAAGATGTTCCTCGTTCCCATGGTCCACATGGACCAAGTAATCAAGATATGATTAAATTCATGACTCAACAATTTGAAACTCTCAACACCTCCATCAACAACCAATGGAACTCCATCAATGAATCCACTACAACTCGGATTAATGATTTTCGCCATTATGTGAACCAACAACTCTCTTACCTTTACACACATCTTCACATTCCACCGTATGATCCGAATAACCCGGATTAATGATTTTCGCCATTGTGTGAACCAACAACTCTCTTACCTTTACACACATCTTCACACTCCAGTGGTTCCACCTATTCAAACTCATTTTCCCTACCAAGGACCAAACTTCTTCAACAACAACAATACCAACAATGAGATGGACCAATCTTAATATGTTTTATTAGTTATGTCTCTCAATTTGTTGCTTTATTATTTTTCTTTGTTGCTTTTATTATCATCTCATGTTATGTTATATTTGTTCAAGTTTTATGTAAGGTACTTGCTACCATAACCTTATTTGAATTTATTATATTTCTATTTTAGTGCATGAATGATTAAATTTTAATGACTTATGTTATGATAAATGGTATACTACTATTTCAACTTTCACTCTTTTATTTGTGTGTTTTAAAAAAACAATTACTATCTTTCACCCATATTTCCCTTCTTATTGATAATGTCAAAGGGGGAGAAAGGTGTTATGCTTGTATGTTTCTATGTTTGTCAATTTCCTAAGGTTCAAATGATGCAAAAATTTCTTCAAGATGATCAAGTAAACATAAATTGTATAAGCTCACACATTTAAGAGGAGCTATACATCTTAGGGGGAGAAATTTTCCGGAAATTTCAAAGCATCAATAAAGATTGTTTGTCATCATCAAAAAGGGGGAGAATGTAAACTCAAGCCTCTCAATGAAGAAATTTGTTTTGATGAAGACAAATGTCTAAGTATCAAGAAGACAAAGATTTTATTCAAACATAAAGCATTCTTGTCAAGACTATGGTTCAAGCATAAAAAAAAGGTATAACAATAACTCTCACAAAATACTTAAGTCTTAGTTGCTCAAAACATCAAAAATAATTATATACCTTTTCCATAACCATAACACAAAAGACTAAGACAAAAATTCCATTTTTAATTTTGTGCAATCAATTGCACACTTCAAGCAATCTATTGCTCCCTCTTCCAGTAGCCAAAAATTGTCTCTGCCTTACCATGCAATCGATTTGCATTTTGAAGCAATCGATTGCTTACTGAGTATTTTCTATATCATCTTCTGTTTTTGCTTGTGCAATCGATTTGCACTTTAGAGCAATCGATTTGCACTGAAGGTTTTTTTGAATTTTATGACTGTTAGAGACTGTGCAATCGATTTGCACATAGATGCAATTGATTGCTTCCTAAACGTTTTTGAAAAACAACATCTTTTCATAGCACCCAGTCACACACCTTTTCATTCAAACCTTTCCTTTAATCTTGGCAATGGTTCAAGATTAAAATGCAGAAACTTATGATGTCTCAAAGGGGTTTTATGAGCATCTATATATACTTAAAATTTCAAATTCATTCCTTACCTCTTCCAATCAAACTCTTAGAAATTTTCAGAATTTATTTCTTAAATTCTTCAACCTTTACTCAAGATTCCTTGTGCATACTTTCACATTATCCAAAACAGAAAAAAATCTTGAGCAATCTATTACTTAAGAATTGAGAATTATTGTCATTGGAAGGGGAGATCAATTTATTTGATACATCACTTAAAGTGATCACTATTATTCAAATATCTATTCAAAAGTTTCTTGTTATATTCATATCTTATTTTTCAGGATTGTTGAAAATAAGATTGTTATTGACTTGCTTTCTAGGATTGTTAGAAGCAAGGGTTACTTGATTAAGGAGAGGATTATTCTCTTAATCATTTGGATTGATCAAGGAGAGGATTTTTTTCTTGATAATTTGTTATTCAATCACAAGAGGATTGTTCTTGTGGATTGCATAGTCTATTGTAAGGTGCTTACATTAGTAAAATCTCTATCATGTTGAAAGGGGACTGGAGTACTCTCGGACTGTGAGGGGAACCAGTATATATCGCTGTGACATTTATTTTTCTGCACTTTACATTATTCATAACATCATCATAACTAGAAAAATGATACCATCATCTCCAAACACCGATAAAATTTTAAAGTACCTAATTCACCCCCCTCTTAGGCGCACTTTGTACTTACAATTGGCATCAGAGCTGGTTATAGGTAACTTGTTCCTAAAAGATCCATATGGCTTCAGCAAATGAAGATCCGGTTTTTAGAGACGGTGGTAGTAACAACAAACCTCCATTGTTCTGTGGACGATACTTTGACTTTTGGAAAATTCGTATGAAGGCTCACTTAGAAGCACAAGGAGAAGAAGTATGAGAGGCTGTCATAAAAGGTCCTTTTGTTCCTACAACTGTTGTTGATGGTGTTGCATCAGATTAACCTAAAGTCTCATGGAATAACGACGATAGGAGAAAATTTCTTGCTAACAAAAGGGCTATCAATCTTCTTCAAGGAGCACTTAGCATGGACGAGTTCTTTCGTGTTTCGGCATGCACAACGACTAAACAAATATGGGATACGTTAGTAGAAACTCATGAAGGAACCGTTGAAGTTAAGAGATCTCGACTAAATACTTTGAGTCAAGAATACGAGTTATTTAGAATGCAGCTCGAAGAATCAATTCTTGATTTACAAAAGAGATTTGTTCACTTAATGAATCATCTAGACGCTCTTGGAAAGAAAGTCTCTACCGAGGAACAAAATCTTAAAGTCCTAAGATCCTTAACTAAAGAATGGCAACCAAAGGTAACGGCAATATCCGATAAGAAGACTCTAACTAAAATGACTTCTGCAACACTGTTCAGAAAACTTCAAGAATACGAAATGGAACTCGGAAGACTTCAAAAGCATGAAAGTCTAGAGACAAAATCCAAAGGCATCGCTTTGAAAGTAGACTCTATGTTTGATAATCCTCTGGCGGAAGATGAAGATTTCATGATCCTTGTTAAAAGACTTGGTAAGTTCTTTGGTAAAAATGATAAATCCTCTCATGTAAAGAAAAAGAAACATTTCAGGAAAATTGAGGCTTTCACTTCAACACAAAATGTCACATGCTATGAATGTGGTAAGCAAGGTCATAAAAAGTAGATTTTCCAAAACTCTCCAAGAATGGTGGTGTCAAAGGCAAAGAGGACTTAAAGAATAAAAATGCCTATGTTGCATGGGAAGATAATGAGATAAGTTCATCATCCGATTCGGATAGCGACGAAAGTGCAAATCTAGCATTGATGGCTTCACACCATTCTGATGATGAAAACGATGAGGTTAGTAGTGATTTTTCCATTTATGATAATGATGCACAAGGTGCCATAAATGAACTATTAAATGAATGCAAAATTTTATATAGAACCATATCAACACAAGAAAAACAAATCAAATCTCTTGAAGAGAAAATTGATACTATGCAAAAGGATTTCGAGATTGAAAAGAAACAATATGTTGATAAAGAAAAACAAAAATCTACATCTAATAATTGTGAATCACTTTCCTTTCAAATTGTCCAATTGAAGAGAGTCCTTGAAAGATATGAGAAAGGACAAATTGGTTTAGAGGGTTTCCTTAGTCAACAAAGATACTCTAATGATAAAAGTGGGCTTGGTTATTCAAAGTTCTCAAAACCAAGCTCTAACAAAACAATTTTTGTTAAGGCTAGTGATCAAACATCCCAAGAGAAAGCTAACAAGCCTAAAGTGGTTCATCACCATCCTAAGAAAAGATTCCATAAAAAGAAACCCTATATTCCTAGATATAGAAGTAATTTTGTTCCTACATATTTTTATTGTGGTATAAGTGGCCATACACCTAATGCTTTCTATGTTAGAAATTTTAGTGTGGCAAGTGGTCATTATGTGTGAGTTAAGAAAGTAACTAACTATGATGGACCCAAAGTACATTGGATACCAAATCAAACTTAATTTATTTTGTAGGTTTGCTTGAGGACCACCTAAAATCTATGGTGTTTTTGACAAGTGGTGATTCTAAGCATTTGATGGAAGACTTAAACTAACTTTCAAATCTAGTTCTAAAGTCCAAGTGTGATTTCACATATGGGGAATAACTTAAAGGAATAATTCTTGGCATTGTCATCTTTGTGGTGCTTGTCAAAAAGGAAAACAAACAAAATCAACTTTCAAGTCTAAGAATGGTGTGTCCACTACAAGACCACTACAATTGTTGCATATGATCTCGCCATTTTGGATGAACATAATATCTAAATATAGTCAAAAGAATGTTTCATCATATAAGGTACACATGTCATATATTCTATATTTTAATCTTCTTTCACAATTTCATTTGTGAAAACAAGATATAATATGGTTTAATCTATACTTATATACAAATATATGCTCAAGAATGCTTACACATGTTGTCTTAATATTGTTATGATTAAATGCATCAATACATGCTGTCAAACTAGGCTTTATTATGTTTTTTGAATTTTTTTATGTTGCAATCGATTGCTTAATAATGCAAATTGATTGCATACTGAAGCAATATGTTTTGTTCTTTGTATTTGGGATTTTTTTGCTGGCAGCAATCGATTGCACTTCCAATAGAAATCGATTGCTCACTGTAAGTTTGCTTTTTTATTTTGTTTTTTGGATGAGTGCAATCGATTGCACCTCCTATAGCAATCGATTGCTTACCGTACGTGACAGATTTTCTTTAATGCTTCTTTCATTGTTTGGTCAAATCATTATATCTCTTCCTTCTTTACTTCCCACCTCCACTTTGATCAATCAAATTCAGTCAAACCTCTTTATTACCCACTCACAACTCTACACTTTCCAACCTTATCTCATAAAAATCTCTCTACCTCATATCAATTTTATTACTCCATTATCTCTTAAAACCTAATATAAGTTCGTTTCAAAAATCACTTTTCTTCACACCCATAAGCCAAAAACGAAAATTACCCACTAAAACCCTAAGTTTCTCCACACCAAAGTCTTCCCTCAACCTTCCTATTATTTACCCATGGCTTCAAGACAAAAGAGAAAGGTCTCTGCATCTGAAAAGGGAAAGAAGAAGGCTTCATCCTCTTCCATGGAAAACCCCACTACTTTTCCAACATCTCACTAAGGAGCAAGAAGAAAGGTTTAGGAAAAACTATCAAAGGAAGAGTGTTCTAACTCCCAAATATGGTATTCTCTCTACTTTTACTATAGAATGTTTCAATTTTCAGAATAAGTTAACTTCATTGGGCTTAGATTCTTTCATTTCCTCATCCGGACCGTATTATCCGGATTTAGTTAAGATGTTCTTCAGTAATTTAGTAACAACTAACAACAGATGGAAAATTTGTTGCTTACATTATTGAGCAAAGATTATACTTAAATGCCAAAATTCAAGGAAACATTTTACACATTCCTTATATTGGCAGTGTGTTGTATGATCGTGAGGATGAAGAGTGGATTGATTATGTCAAAAGAGGTTTTTACTATAGTATTGGTAGGATGACCGAAGTTGAATTTCATGAGAAACGAGTGAAGGCACTTGGTGGAGTAGAACCATCTAGAGGCTCTTGGTCTGCTAGAATTCTTAACATTGATGATAGGTTGTTTCACTACTTTTTGGTATACGTCTTATTTCCAAAAACTGGAAATCGTTGCACTATCACAGATCTTGAAATATAAGTGTTGTATGCAGTCAAGTCTAACATCAATATCAATTGGGCTCGAATGATTTTGATTCACATGCTGTCCTTTAACCACAAATCCAAATACTTACCGTATGCTTGGATGTTTATGCGCATATTGGAACATTTCAAGTTTAACTTTGATGGTTTTGAGTATAGTTTGATGGATGGAAAGGTTAATAAATTTTCTGTTAAGAATGTTGATGCACGGATGGGTGTTCTATACAATCCAGAAACAAAAACTATTACCTACATTGGTGAAGATGTCATAGACAATGAAGGAAATGAGCAACAGGTTGAAGGTGGTGAAGAAGATGTTCCTCGTTCCCATGGTCCACATGGACCAAGTAATCAAGATATGATTAAATTCATGACTCAACAATTTGAAACTCTCAACACCTCCATCAACAACCAATGGAACTCCATCAATGAATACACTACAACTCGGATTAATGATTTTCGCCATGATGTGAACCAATAATTCTCTTACCTTTACACACATCTTCACATTCCACCGTATGATCCGAATAACCCGGCTTTCCCTACTCCAATGGTTCCACCTATTCAAACTCGTTTTCCCTACCAAGAACCAAACTTCTTCAACAACAATAATACCAACAACGAGATGGACCAATCTTAATATGTTTTATTGGTTATATCTCTTAATTTGTTGCTTTTATTATCATGTCATGTTATGTTATATTTGTTTAAGCTTTATGTAAGGTACTTGCTACCATAACCTTATTTGAATTTCTTATATTTCTATTTTAGTGCATGAATGATTAAATTTTAATGACTTATGTTATGATCAATGGTATACTACTATTTCAACTTTCACTCTTTTATTTGTGTGTTTTAAAAAAACAATTACTATCTTTCACCCATATTTCCCTTCTTTTTGATAATGTCAAAGGGGGAGAAAGGTGTAATGCTTGTATGTTTGTATGTTTGTTAATTTCCTAAGGTTCAAATGATGCAAAAATTTCTTCAAGATGATCAAGTAAACATAAATTGTATAAGCTCACACATTTAGGAGGAGCTATACATCTTAGGGGGAGAAATTTTCCGGAAATTTCAAAGCATCAATAAAGATTGTTTGTCATCATCAAAAAGGGGGAGAATGTAAACTCAAGCCTCTCAATGAAGAAATTTGTTTTGATGAAGACAAATGTCTAAGAATCAAGAAGACAAAGATGTTATTCAAACATAAAGCATTCTAGTCAAGACTATGGTTCAAGCATAAAAAAAAAGGTATAACAATAACTCTCACAAAATACTTAAGTCTTAGTTGCTCAAAACATCAAAAATCATTATATACCTTTGCCATAACCATAACACAAAAGACTTAGACAAAAATTCCAATTTTCATTATGTGCAATCAATTGCACACTTCAAGCAATCAATTGCTCCCTCTTCCAGTAGCCAAAAATTATCTTTGCCTTACCATGCAATCGATTTGCATTTTAAAGCAATCGATTGCTTACTGGGTATTTTCTATATCAGCTTCTGTTTTTGCTTGTGAAATCGATTTGCACTTTAGAGCAATCTATTTGCATCGAAGGTTTTTTTGAATTTTATGACTGTTAGAGACTGTGCAATCGATTTGCACATAGATGCAATCGATTGCTTCATGAACGTTCTTGAAAAACAACATCTTTTCATAGCACCCAGTCACACACCTTTTCATTCAAACCTTTCCTTTAATCTTGGCAATGGTTCATGATTAAAATGCAGAAACTTATGATGTTTCAAAGGGGTTTTATGAACGTCTATATATACTTCAAATTTCAAATTCATTCCCTACCTCTTCCAATCAAACTCTTAGAAATTTTCAGAATTCATTTCTTACATTCTTCAACCTTTACTCAAGATTCCTTGTGCATACTTTCACATTATCCAAAACAGAAAAATCTTGAGCAATCTATTTCTTAAGAATTGAGAATTATTGTCATTGGAAGGTGATCAGTGCATTTTGATGCACGTTCTTCCATGTTTGTACTCTAGGATTTCTTCGATTTGTTTTAATTTTTTTATGTTTTAATATGTTTTTACAATTTATTTTATTTTTGCACTTATTTGTTTTTCGTATTAATTTTTCAGCATTAGCAGCCTTCACGAATAAATTCATAACTGGAGCTTGGAGTATCGGATTGAAGCATACTACCAGTCGTCGGAAAGCTAAGAAAAAGATCTACGACTTTTGTTCATAAGTCAGAAGCTAATTCGGACTCAAACAAGGACAGAAAATTCGTTGAAGCTACTGCATTATTTTTGTATTTTGTTTGGGTTAGTTGTATTGGGTCTGGATCGTACATTTGACCCGGTTAAGTTGTGAAACGGGTTTGGTTGTTTTTACCTAGGTTAAGCATCCGAATACACTGTTCACGAAATTCACTATTCATGTTTTACTATTCACGAATTTGAGAACTTGCAAAGAATGACTATGGAGAACTAATTTCCCAAGGATCAATCTGCTGTAATCGAATTCCACTTTGAGGTTCTTTTATAAATTCCATATTAATCTGTTTCCTTTGAATTATTCTTATAATCTCAATTATTTGCTTAATTTGGTTGTGGCTATAGGATATAATTCTTACATTTGTTTGTTGTTGTTGTTTCTGAATCATATTCGTGTTACCGTAGCTTTTGCGTTATCGCGTTCGATCAAATTTTGTTTGCTTAATTCGGATTTCACAAACTTCCTTCGTATAATTGCTATTGCGCTTGTTGATAGTTATTGTAATCGAATAGGATCAGACCCGTTTGGAAATTTATATGAATCAATGATAAGGCGGAAGTCGATACAGTAGGTTGATTCGTTTTAGCTTAATTATTAATCACTTATTTTATAATCACTTTTTCTGTAATTCGAAACTGAACCAACCCCCCCCCCCCCCCCCAAATTCGACTTTACATTTGGTTAATAAACAAGAATCAATTTGAGAACGATAATCCGAGTTAATTTGTCGTTGTACTACATTTTTGAAAAACTACTCGTTTTGATCCGCGCGCGACAGCGGAGCAAATTGGTGCCGTTACCGGGGATTTTTATTATTATTAATCGTTTTTAGAGTGATAGGTTTATTGTCTTCACGTTTAGGCTTAATTCCTTTGCGGTTTCGTCCGATTCGCGTTTTAGAAGCCAAAATCTAAAAAAATCAATTTTTGGGAAAATTGCATCGTTTCGAAAATCTGTCCCGACAGTTAGGTGTAAAATAATTCCCTCGTCTATTTGCCACTGAATTATTTACTGTTTTCATAGAGTCGAAAAAATCCAAAAAAATTCCCAAAATTCTATTTTTACGTCATTTGATTAAATTCGGTGTTAGTTTATTTTTTTATCAATTTGCTTCATTGTGTTTGTTTTAGGGACATAGTTGACAATTTGACAATTGTTGTTGCATTGTTGTGCACTAGTCCTGGCTACTAGGTCTTCCTGTCCTGAACTTGTTACTTTTGATCCTGAGGTAGAGAGAACCTTGCACACACTTCGTAGAGCAGGCCAGGCTAGTAATAGTTCACCTTCACCAACCATAGTTGAGTCTGATTATTTGCATAACTTATTTGATTCTGATTCTGAATTTGTTTTTGAAATGGCTGACAATAGAACTTTAAGGCAACTTGCAACCCCTGATGTGAATTATATTGGCTTGTGTATTGAATATGATGTTGTTGCTGTTCCTTTTGAATTAAAATCTAGTTTAATACACTTGTTGCCAAAGTTTAATGGTCTTGCAGGTGAGGATCCGCACAAACATTTGAAGGAATTCTAGGTGGTGTGTTCTACACCATTGAAGCCTGAAGGGATCATTGAAGATCATATCAAACTTCGTGCTTTTCCCTTTTCATTGCAGGGTGCAACGAAGGACTGGATATATGATCTCAAACCGAATTCAATCACAAGCTGGAATGCTCAAAAAAGAGTGTTCTTGGAGAGATATTTTCCTGCCTCTAGAGCTGCTTCAATAAGAAAAGAGATTTGTGGCATTAGAAAAGATAACGAGTCATTGGATGAGTATTGGGATAGATTCAAGAAGTTAGTTTCAAGCTGTCCTCAACATCAGATTACCGAGTAACTTCTCATTTAGTACTTTTATGAGGGGTTATTACCTATGGACAGAAACATTCTTGATGCTGCTAGTGGTGGAGCACTTGTTAACAAAACTCCAGCTGCTGCCAGGGCCCTCATTGAAAATATGTCCTTAAATTCACAACAATTCACCACAGGGACCAATTCTGTCCAGACCAAGGGTGTGCATCAAATTCAGAGTTCCTTTAACAAAGCTTTAGAAACCAGAATTGATGAGCTGACCACATTAGTTAAACAACTTGCAGTAGCAAAACCTCAAACAGCAACTGTGTGTGGCATTTGTACAGCTCATGATCATCCGACCGATACTTGTTCTATTCTGAAAGATGATACCGTTACCGAGTTGCCTCAAGCTTATGCAGCCAACCTTTACAACCAGAACAGGTACAACAACACCCTTAACTTGTCCACCAACAAATATCACCCCAATTGGAGGAACCATCCAATCCTTCGATATGGAAATTAGCAGCCCGCCCAACAACAACTGACTGTACCATTACCCCAGCCACATCACACCCCTCCAACTACTTCCGGACTAACCTTAGAGGATCTTGTTAAACAAATGGCCGTGAATAACCTCCAGTTCCAACAAAGGACCGATGCTAGCATTCAGACCTTGAACACACAGATGGGACAGCTTGCTACTCAAATAAATAACATGCAAGCTCGAGGTTCAAACCAACTTCCAGCCCAAGCAGTTGTCAATCCGAATGGTCCTAATGCTAATGTGAGTTCTATTTCTTTGCGATCCGAGAAAGTTACAGAAACAGCCCCTGAAAAGAATAAAAAAATCATTGAGGTAACTTCTGAACTTCCTTCTTCTGAACCTCCTCCAGTTGAACCGTCTTCTCCTTCTTCTATTGTGGTAGAGCCTGAAAAAAATAAAGAAAAAGAGTATATACCACCAGTCCCTTTCCCACATAGAGTTCTGAAAAATAAAAGAATAGATGAGGGAGACAAAGAAAAAGAAATTTTGGATATGTTCAAAAAAGTAGCGGTAAACATTCTGCTTCTTGATATGATTAAGCAAGTGCCAAGGTATGCAAAGTTTCTGAAGGATCTGTGTACAAACAAGAGGAAAGTGAAAGGAAGTGACAAAGTCAACTTGGGAAGAAGCATTTCTGCTTTCATTCAACCTGAGCAAAATGTTTCATCCATCTCTCAGGTTTTGCCACAAAAGTTCAAGGACCCGGGAACTTTTGCTATTCCTTGTACCATCGGGGATAAGAAATTCGATAATTATTTGCTTGATTTAGGAGCGGGCATTAATGTTATGCCTACTTCTATTTATAATAACCTTTTCCTTGGTCTCGTGCAACATACAGGTTTAATCGTTCAACTGGCGAACAGGAGTAATGCACGTCCCACCGGCATAGTGGAAGATGTCCTTGTTCAAGTTAACGATTTAATTTTTCCTGCAGATTTTTACATTTTGGACATGGAAGGAGAAACTAAGTCAAGCAGGGCTCCCATCATCTTAGGCAGACCGTTCATGAAAATGGCGAAGACAAAAGTTGATGTTGATGATGGAACCATGTCCATGGAATTTGGTGACATCGTTGCAAAATTTAACATCTACGATGCCATGAAACACCCTGTGGAGGAGCATTCTATTTTTCATATTGAACTGATTTTTGAATTAGTTGATGACACTTGTTCTGAATTATTTTCTATGGATTTTTCGTCTTTATCGGGATTTGATGATATTTACTCGTGTTGTGATTGCACTGACACTAACGTGTGTGTTGTTTGTGCTGAGATTAATGATGCTTTACAGGCTGATGTGTTTCCCACAGGTGAAGTTGTTACCGATGAAGTTGTTTTTTCAGTTAATGCTCTTGATGCTCTTGACATCCCGGCTGCCCCGAGCATTCCATCCATCGAGCAACCTCCGTCCTTAGAGCTAAAAGAGCTCCCTGAGAACCTGAAGTATGCTTACTTGGAGAGTAATGAAAAACTTCCTGTTATTATCTCTTCTAACCTTGATTTCGATCAAGAAGACAAACTTTTGCAGGTAGGTTTTGAAGAGGCACAAGAAAGAAATTGGGTGGACATTAGCCGACCTTCCAGGTATTAGTCCTTCGATGTGCATGCACAGGATTTTACTTGAGGATGGAGCGAAAACAGTAAGGAAGCCCCAAACGAGGCTTAATCCTTTGATTCTTGATGTTGTGAAGAAAGAGGTAACCAAACTCTTGCAAGCAGGTATCATTTATCCTATCTCTGACAGTAAGTGGGTAAGTCCAGTGCAGGTTGTACCTAAGAAATCTGGACTCACTGTGGTAAAAAATGAAAAGAATGAACTTGTTCCCACTAGAGTTCAGAATAGCTGGAGAGTTTGTATTGACTACAGGAGATTGAACCACGCTACTAGAAAGGATCACTTTCCTTTACCGTTCATTGACTAAATGCTTGAACGGCTAGCTGATAAATCACACTATTGTTTTCTTGATGATTTTTCAGGTTCTTTTCAGATTCATATTGCACTGGGGGGTCAAGAAAAGACCACTTTTACTTGTCCCTTCGGTACCTTTGCTTACAGGAGGATGCCTTTTGGTCTTTGCAATGCTCCTGGAACTTTCCAGCGATGATGATTAGCAACTTTTCTGATTTCATTGAAAACTGCATGGAAGTCTTTATGGACGATTTCACTGTCTATGGTTCCTCTTTTGATGCATGCTTGAATATTTTAAGCTTGATTTTAGAAAGATGCATCGAGACTAAGCTTGTTTTGAATTATGAAAAATGTCATTTTACGGTTGAGCATGGAATTGTTCTTGGTCACATTATTTCTGAAAAAGGAATTTCTGTTGACCCTGCTAAGATTGATGTGATTTCTACATTGCCTTACCTTTCTTGCGTTCGCGAGATTCGTTCTTTTCTTGGTCATGCAGGTTTTTACAAGCGTTTCATCAAGGATTTCAGCAAGATGGCCCTTCCGCTGTCAAACTTGTTGAAGAATGACGTCACTTTCAGCTTCGATGATAAGTGCAAACAAGCGTTTGATTTCTTGAAGAGGGCATTGACCTCCGCTCCCATAATCCAGCCCCCTAACTAGACCCTCCCTTTTGAGCTTATGTGTGATGCTTCTAATTATGCTGTTGGGGTTATCCTTGCACAAAGAGTTGACAAGGCTGCCCATGTTATTTATTATGCTTCTAGGACTTTAGATTATGCATAGTCAAATTATACTACCACTGAAGAGGAACTGCTAGCTATCGTTTTTGCTCTTGACAAATTCAGATCTTATTTGCTAGGTTCCAAGATTGTTGTTTTTACTGACCATGCAGCTTTAAAGTACTTGCTGAAGAAGCCGGATGCAAAACCTAGATTGATTCGGTGGATGTTGTTTCTCCAAGAGTTTAATGTCGAGATTAAAGACAAAAGTGGAGCTGAGAACTTAGTGGCTGACCACTTGAGCAGGATAGATAGAAATGAAGACCCTTTTCCTATTCGGGATGACTTTCCTGATGAGTAGTTATTTCTTTTGCATGGGATTACACCTTGGTTTGCTGACATTGTTAATTTTCTTGTTGCTGGTGTTTTTCCTACAGGTGCATCTAGATCATAGGTTCACAAACTCAAGAGTGATGCCAAATATTATGTTTGGGATGATCCATATCTATGGAAGTTTGGTAGTGATCAAGTAATCAGGAGATGTGTCCCCGACAATGAGATTGAATCAATTTTAAAATTTTCTCATGCATCTCAAGTCGGCGGACACTTTGGTCCACAAAGAACTGCGAGAAAAGTCCTTGATTCAGGTTTCTATTGGCCAACTATTTTTAAGGATGCTTTTGAGACTTACCGCACTTGTAAAGAATGCCAGATAGCAGGTACAAATATCACTCGCAAGAGTGAGATGCCTCAGTAGCCTATGCTTTTCTATGGGGTATTTGATGTATGGGGAATCGATTTCATGGGTTCTTTTCCTGTATCATTTGGTTTACTTTACATTTTACTTGCTATTGATTATGTTTCAAAGTGGGTGGAAGCTATCCCCACTAATGATTCTCGAGTTGTTGCAGATTTTGTCAGGTCTAATATCTTTTGCAGGTTTGGAAAACTGCGAGCTATCATAAGCGACCAAGGCACTCATTTCTGTAACCGCACCATGGAAGCTTTACTCCGAAAGTATGGAGTTGTGCACAGAGTCTCTACTGCATATCACCCACAGACTAATGGGCAAGCTGAGATCTCAAACAGGGAGATCAAACAGGTTTTAGAAAAAATGGTGCAGCCAAACAGGAAAGACTGGAGCCTTCGTCTAGAAGACGCACTTTGGGCTCAAAGAACAGCTTTCAAGACACCCATTGGGATGTCTCCTTATCGACTTGTTTTTGGTAAGGCATGTCATCTTCCTGTTGAGATAGAACACCGTGCTTTTTGGGTGGTGAAAAGTTGTAATTCAGAGATGCAACAAGCAGGTATTGAAAGAAAACTCCAATTACAACAGTTGGAAGAGCTTAGATTAGAGGCTTATGAGAGCTCTATGATTTATAAAGAGAAAACTAAGCACTTCCATGATAAAATAATTTCTAGGAAGGAATTTTTTGTGGGCCAACAGTTTTTACTGTTTAACTCCCGCCTTAAGCTTATGGCTGGGAAACTTCGATCCAAATGGATTGGCCCATTTGTTGTTACTAATGTTTTCCCTCATGGTGCAGTCGAAATTAAAAGTGCAGGTACTGACAAACTTTTCAAGGTTAACGGGCAGCGTCTGAAGTTATTCCATGAAAGTTTGGTGCCTGAAGATGTCAGCATAGAGGAGCTTTCTTTGGAAGCACCTAACTACACTGCAACGTGATCAGGGAGTCCTTCTTTCCTTCTCTCTACTTTATTAGTAATGTCCTTTCATTGAGGGCAATGCTTAGTTTAAGTGTGGGGGAGGAAATCGTGTGTTTTCTTTGTTTTTGTTAGTGTTTTGTTTAATTTCAGTCATAAAAAAATGCATCTTTTTGAAAGTTTTAGGCTATAGACTGATTTGAGTCGAGGTTGCGGAGACTTGGGAAAAATTCACATGATCGGTATCATTTTAACACCGAAAGTCTCCTGCATATGGAAATTGATTTGAGTTTTTTTATTATGTTTTAGCCTTAAATTCTCATTCTCTGACAGCCCTTGAGTAGTTTATTTCAGCAGTCGGCACCATCTCTCACACACTTTACGCAGGGAAGCCGATGAATATAAGTGAGTGTTCCGAAAAAAATAGAAAACTAAAAAGGGAATGCACCTTCTAAGTTTGGTGACCCTCACCCGGTCACTTAACCCAACGGTTGTGGAACCTTCAAAAGAAAAAGTTGAAAATAAGACTCTTTGTTAGTTGGTTTAGCGGTTTCTGGTGCTGAACTTGGTAGGGAGGATTACGGTCCGATCCCCCGCAACTACAACTGAGTAAACAAAGGGTTATGCCATGTAAGTACCAGAACCCCGTGCAGAAAAGGATCAGAGTCACTAACCGGTCTTCTTACTATAAGTGTGTGGAGATAACAGGCTTAATGTGATTGCGCCTGAATGAAAAAGAGCAAAAAAAAAAAGATGAGTAAGTTAGGCTATGGTATAATAATATGATTTAATTGGTTTGTGTATTTAGGAGGCTTATGTCTGCATAACTGTGGTTAGTGTTCTTACTATATCCTTAGTGTGCAAGATTAGTACCTGTCGATGCAAACTTACCCGAAGAAGATTTGTAGCCTAGGATGAGTAATTATTGATGTATTTGTGTTTTCTTTGTTTTGTTTTTCTTTTTGCTCGGAGTGAAAAAGTTCAAGTGTGGGGGAATTTGATCAGTGCATTTTGATACACGTTCTTCCATGTTTGTAATCAAGCATTTCTTCGATTTGTTTTAATTTTTTTATGTTTTAATATGTTTTTACAATTTATTTTATTTTTGCACTTTATTTGTTTTTCGTATTAATTTTTCAGCATTAGCAGCCTGCACGAATAAATTCATAACTGGAGCTTGGAGTATCAGATTGAAGCGTGCTACCAGTCGTTGGAAAGCTAAGAAAAAGATCTACGACTTTTGTTCAGAAGTCAGAAGCTAATTCGGACTCAAACAAGGCCAGAAATCTCGTTGAAGCTGCTGCATTATTTTTGTATTTTGTTTGGGTTAGTTGTATTGGGCCTGGATCCTACATTTGACCCGGTTAAGTTGTGAAACGGGTTTGGTTGTTTTTACCTAGGTTAGGCAGCTGAATACACTGTTCACGAAATTCACTATTCACGTTTTACTATTCACGAATTTGAGAGCTTGCAAAGATTGACTATGGAGAACTAATTTCCCAAGGATCAATCTGCTGTAATCGAATTCCACTTTGAGGTTCTTTTATAAATTCCATATTAATCTGTTTCTTTTGAATTATTCTTATAATCTCAATTATTTGCTTAATTTGGTTGTGGCTATAGGATATAATTCTTAAATTCGATTGTTGTTGTTATTTCTGAATCATATTCGTGTTACCGTAGCTTTTGCGTCATCGCGTTCGATCAAATTGCGTTTTCTTAATTTGCAATAGTTTTTATTCCGTTTGTTTAATTCGGATATCAGAAACTTCCTTCGTATAATTGCTATTGCGCTTGTTGATAGTTCTTGTAATCGAATAGGATCAGACCCGTTTGGAAATTTATATGAATCAATGATAAGGCGGAAGTCGATACAGTAGGTTGGTTCGTTTAGCTTAATTATTAATCACTTATTTTATAATCACTTTTTCTGTAATTCGAAACTGAACCAACCCCCCTCCAATTCGACTTTACATTTGGTTAATAAACAAGAATCCTTGTTAGAACGATTATCCGAGTTAATTTGTCGTTGTACTACGTTTTTGAAAAACTACTCGTTTTGATCCGCGCGCGACAGCGTATCAGAAGGGAATATCAATTTATTTGATACATCACTTAAAGTGATCACTATTATTCAAATCTCTATTCAAAAGGTTCTTGTTATATTCATATCTTATTTTTCAGGATTGTTGAAAATAAGATTGTTATTGACTTGCTTTCTAGGATTGTTAGAAGCAAGGGTTACTTGATTAAGGAGAGGATTATTCTCTTAATCATTTGGATTGATCAAGGAGAGGATTGTTCTCTTGATCATTTGTTAGTCAATCATAAGAGGATTGTTCTTGTGGATTGCATAGGCTATTGTAAGGTGCTTACATTAGTAAAATATCTTTCATGTTGAAAGGGGACTGGAGTACTCTCGGACTGTGAGGGGAACCAGTATTATCGCAGTGTCATTTATTTTTATGCACTTTACATTATTCATAACATCATCATAACCAGAAAAATAATACCATCATCTCCAAACACCGATAAAATTTTAAAGTACCTAATTCACCCCCTCTTAGGCGCACTTTGTACTTACAACTTATATAGAAGTCACCCTACAACGAGGCCGGTCAATAACGATTTATGTGCTAATGCATGCGAGAGAAACAATATGTAGATCGTTTTCCGAAAGCGATGCTACACAAAAAGAAAAGAGGTAACGGTTTAATCTTCATCAAGAAATCAAAAGAATTCCAATAATATCGAAGATTTTCATCGACCAAAATAAAAGAGAAGAAAAGGATGGAATCACATTAAAGGTTCCTTCCATCTTCAAGTTCAATCGCTTAATATTGTGGATTAAAGTTTATTCAACTTCATCAACACCCTAAGTCCATTGAAATTGAAGAGGAATTAGACCTCTAAATTAGCAATCAAAGAAAATATCAAAAGAAGAAAGTATAAGAAGAAGAGATATACAAAAACAAGTTAAAAAGGCAAAAAACAGCATTCTGCCTGCAGGAAATCGATTTAACTCTGTAGGAAATCGATTTCTTGCGCGCAGTTTTCAAATCTGGCGCAAAACAGAGCATGGAAATTGATTTCCTACATGAGTAAATTGATTTCCTGCGCGCAGTTTTCAAAAAAACAACATTAAAAGGTATAAAACCTTGATCAAACATATCATCAAACACCTTATGATCTTGATTGTGGTTGAGCACAAAAATACCATCAAATCACAAACAGATAGCACCAAAGTAACACCAAGGATGTAGCACACACAATCAACAAAGGATCACATCTTGAAGGATGGAATAGATCTAGAGATTTACCAATTTTTGCACAAATTTTGAATCAACTTCAAGAACAACCACCAAATGCTTTGATCTCCCAACAATTGATGAATAAAAAGTGAATGGATGGAGATTTAGCTCAAAGATTAGTAAGATTCAATGTGAACCTTACTAACTTTATGAAAAGTGAGCTTTGAGTGATTGGAGTTTTGGAGAGAAAAGTTTCAAGAGAAATTCTTGCAAGGTGAGTTTGACTCTCAAAAGCTTGTGAAATGAAGGAGAGGAGGCCTATATTTATAGACTTGGGAGTGAGAGTAGTGGCAAATTGGTAATTGTCCCTTGGGGATTAATTTGAATTTAATTGGTAAAACTAAGATTAAAATGGAGTTTATGAAGGAAATTAATTATGGTAATGATGTGGAATATTGGTGATGATAAAGAATAATCAAAGAAATGGGATAGGTGCCAAAATGATGTCATGTTACCCTCTTTTTTTTCAAAATCCGTCCATGGAAATCGATTTCCCTATATGGGTAAATCGATTTCCCCAGCAAAATTTTCTTTTTGAACTGTTTTGGCTCTGGATCAATCTTTTACCTGTAAAACACAAACAAAAGAAACAAAATGCATATTTTTTTTATTTTTTTTTAGTATAAAACAAATTAAACAAATATGGGTGCTTGATGGTTCCCCTCAGAGATGAAGTGAGCACAACACCAAAAACAAAGCTTCAAAATGGAGCTCTTGGTGATGCAAATGATGTATGATCTTAGGGTCAAAAATTGAGGTATGACACTATGAATTTGCCACACTCACACATAATAAACCACTTGCTCCAGACGAGAGCAGTACCGTAGTAGTAAACTAGTGCAAGTATGGTAGCAATAAGTTCTATTAATATTTATTATTTTTTTACAAAAAATAAATTAGCAACAACGAGTGCTTTTGGTTTTCTTTTTTGTTATTGATGAAGATATATTTTAATTTAAAAAAAAAGATGCAAAATATATGTGTTTTTTTAAAAAGGAAAAAAAAAACTAAATACTCATAGTTTTAATCAAAAAGTATAAAAAATTTCTTAATATTCGATCTTTGTGTATCTCCGTAGGGATCTGTGTGGATGGGGATGCAGGAAAATATTCCCTCGTGGTGGGGATTGGGGACGGGGTTGGGAATAAATTTGGGGGCGGGTGGGGAGCAGGGAAGCATCCTCCGAATATTCTTTGCCCTGTTGACATCCCTAAATACATGTCATATATGTGTTATATTGCCTTAAATCGCAGAGATATTGATGTTAGAATGTGGTTTTAGGGTCGAAATCGCGACTGGTACAATGTTGTAATTGCAGGATTTTCTACAAATTGCAAACGCCGCTTAGCGCGGTCAGTCGGAGGGCACTTAGCACGTGGAGCTCGCTTAGAGGGACTTGGGACTGAAAATTTCATATTTTTGACAATTGAATTGATATTCTGTATACTTATATTTTATGCTAATTTCTGATAATTTTAGGGAATTTAAAACTAAGTATTGGGTTGGTTTAAATGCTTATTTCATAAGAACATGAAACTTGTATGGTTCATGAATGCTTATGATTAGTGTTGGATTGGAATGACTTTTGTGCATTCTTGTTATGTCTTGTGGTGCTGTTTTAGAGCAGTGGTGTAATGATTGTGATTTGCAAGTGAATGATTTGTGAATATGTACATGTATGTGAAATTGTGCGGTAATTCAAGTGTGATGAATTATTTTACATATGCATGGAAATTAATATTAGAGCAAGGTCTTAATTGCATATGGTTGTTGTAACTGCACATGCATCATTTGATCAAGAGGCGGTGTTTGTTAGTTCCGTAGGGGCTAGTGACTTGTTCCAACCCTAGAGTGGAAACTTTAGGGAATAGACTTTTTGTTGTGTTATTGGTCTAGGGGACGGACCCGGTTTAAATGTAAAAATTGAATAAAAAAACAGGTGATTGGTACCACGTGCATGAGTATTGCATTGAGTCCTGGATCGAGTCACATTGTGTTAATGTGAAAATGTAGAATTGTGTTAATTATGTGGAAAGGATGTATTTTGTAAAAATGTGATATTGTGGGTGTATTCTTGAGAATAATATTATGATTGAGTGATGCTATATATATGAAATATATGAAGTATGGTGAATACACATTATGTATGTTTGTTATTCATTATATATTATTATATCATTTTTATAATGGTGTGAATTCTCAACGTTTTGTTGGAGTGATGTTTTATAACGGCATCACTCAAGTACCGAAGATTAGAGTTGCTTTTAATTTTTCTTGGAGCCGGAGAACTACCTTTATTTATTTTAGCAAGTTTAGATTTTGAGTCGTGCTCTGGTTATGTAATACTGGGGGAACGTTTTATTCATGTTTTGAGAGATACTTTGTATTCTCTTCTATTTTTTATTTTAATGAGATTATGTGATGATTGGCTTTTATGCCTAAGTTTTTAAATAAAGTGAATTTATTATGAGACAATATTTTGTTTTGTTCGAATGAAAGTGATTTTGCTGCTAAAGTGCATTTGTTGAAGTTTATGGAAAACATGATTATTATCTAAGTGTTAATGAGCATGACAGATGTTTGTGGTTTTTTGTATTATGTGTGACACTCTTGAATTGATTTTCATTATTTATTACTTTTATTTATGCTATATTTTTTGTGGGGTTTAGAAGGGTGTTACACTCGTGGAGTGGATGTCTATAGGGGTAGCACTAGAGCTGTGAGTGTAACGGTTTGGTGGTCGGCCAACCTGAATTGTGGAGGCACACATGACACTGAAACCGCATATGCGTCGGTCCAACAGTCACTAGTGGTAGCCATTATAGTAGTCTATTGGCGGTGGGGAAGATGGTGTTGGAAGCGACATAGCTTCGGCACATAGGCACCGGTCGAGTATGGCAGGCAATGAGTTTGGTCTAAGCAGTTCGTGCGTATCAGATCAAGTCAGTTTAATTTGCGGATTCGTTTGGCATTGGGTCATGTTTTAGGTCCATTATGGATTTGTTGAATTTCTACAATTATAAATATGTATTTATATCATTTTTATGGTTAAGAGAACAAGACATATGAAAGAGATGGTAATCCTAGTTTGAGAGATAATGATAGAAATTCTTTGGAGTTATTGGAATTCCACATATCTTTGGAGGTGTCTTAGGGAATTAGGAAACACACTTCTAAACATTTTGAGTTTGTGTTATTCATTTATAGAGAATTTGAGACATTATGAAAAAAATAGTTAAAAAATAGAGTTTATTCTCGAGAATTTGGGTGACTATTTTTTGTAACAGTTCTAAAATATAGTGAGTGAGAGAGATGATTTCTCCCCATAATAGATCGGTTTGATCAAAATTGCTACACAAATTCATTGTATTCTCGTCTTTTATCTTCCTTTTACTTGATCTAAATTTGTTTACACTGATTGTAAATTATTTTAGTTGATTGGAATTATATGTTTTAAATGTTGTTGTTTTTGTCTCACACATCAATATTCTTAACGTGATTAATATTATTGTTAAAATTTTACAAAGAGAAATTTTTAATGTGGTTGAGTTTTTTAATTTCACTAGATCATAATCTTCACCAATATAACATGATCACGTACTCTTGATGTGTGGCTATCATTCTTTCAATTTTAAAACTGTTATGATGGCCGGTGTAAGCATGCAGTATCAATTTATGGATCTTATTGTAAGTTGGTTATATGTAGATATTTTGTGTTGAATTCATATTGCTTTCATGTTTTCTAAATTCACTCAATTCAATTTTAGATGTATAATTGTGATGACTATGGCAATGGCAATGGCAATGGCATGCTAGGATAGTTATTCTCTACATAGAAAATGTGAAACACCTTTTTTAATTTTTTTGATTAAATGAAATTATATATTTTCTCATGAAAATTTATGTACCTATTTTTTCTTCATTCACACCGGTTCCGAACTACATAGTAGATCGACTAATCAGGCTTGTGCTATGGAGGCATCTATTTTTTTTTCTTTCGCACCAATTTCAACCTACATAGTAGATCGACTAATCCGGTTTGTGCTATAGAGACACATCACTACAACACGCGTGGGCTTTAAAAGCGCTTTTTTTGGCCTTTAACAGCGCTTTAAAGCGCTGCCAAAGCTAGCGCTGCCAAAGCTAGCGCTGGCGTAGGCTACGAAAGCGCTTTTAAAAGCGCTCTGGTAGACCCCCCTATAAGAGCGCTTTTTCCAGAAAAAGCGCTCTGGTAGACCTCCCTATAAGAGCGCTTTTTACAGAAAGCGCTCTGGTAGACCCCCCTATAAGAGCGCTTTTTCTGAAAAAAGCGCTCTGGTAGACCCCCTATAAGAGCGCTTTTGCTGGAAAAAGCGCTCTGGTAGCCCCCCTACTAGAGCGCTTTTCCAAAAGCGCTTTGGTAGGTTGTGTTTTTTTTTTCTTTTTTTAATCTTTGGCAGCGCTTTTTGTAACAAAGCGCTTTCGTATGTGGACCTTTAAGAGCGCTTTTTAAAAGCGTTGTCGTTGCTAAATGAGATATTTTAAAGTGCAGCCTATAATTTCAGCCTCCCAGATCGACCTGTAATATTTTCAACCTGTAATATATTTTCAACCTGTAATATTTTCGACCTATAATATATTTTCGACGATATATTTTCAACCATAGGTAGGACTATATTTATACTAATATAATACCATTATAATATCCAAAATTATATATATACATCATTATGTCAATCAAACTAAATCTCTAACATCAACAATATTATACTTCAAATATTAATTGGCAACAATATGAACAAAGTTAGTAACCATATATTCTGGAGTACTATAATATTCTCTTCAAATCGACACAAATCCTACTACATGAATAGCTGATGAATATAAAATTGACACAATTCCTCTTTGATTTCTTCCAACTTATGTTTCGTGTAAGAAGCAGCACGGAATTCGTCAAAGTACTACAGAATAAAAACATATGAATGATTTAGTTAAATGTAATAAATTATAAGAAGTTATCTAATTAAGTTATAAATCCATACCGTGATTGGAATCTCTAATTGATTCATTTGAAGGATTTCTTTCATAAACCTCAAAACAAAGTATCTGCAGTCTGAACTGTTCCGCTGTATCGGACACTACATAGAAAAACAAATAAGAAATTATAGTTGTCTTGTTTTATCAAGTAGCATAAATATTATAAGCAAAATTGTGAAAAATAATGTACCTGCACTTTGATCCAAGTAATGTTGTTTGATTTAGTCCGGGATACCTGTGCGTCTCGTTGACTTCGGAACACTTGTATTGATCTAACAAAAATATAAAAGCATATATTTAGATCAATCTCACAAATAATTAAATATATAAATATACAAGAATATTTAGAACGATCCCACTTATAAATCAATAATTTCCTTCATAGCCGGATAATTGCTCCACTCACCATCTACCGAATTCAGAAAATATACAAATTCTCTTATCGGGTTGATAGCAAGCAACAACTAGTGTGCTCTATAAATTAAAACAATAGGTTATATAAAAATTTTGCTACGCAAAAGAAACAAAGATTAAATGAACCAAGAATGAGAAACTAACCCTACTGGTCGGGTATTATACGCCCAAAGAATCAGACTTTCTGTATTGCCGGATGACATGAATCTATCGACTAAGCGCTGTCTAACTGATTCCGGTTCCGAAGCAATTGTCATTCCGCTGCAATGGGCGGAAGACACGAAACGGAATCTGTTTGACAATGCAGTCCCGCGCAACACTCTGTCATGCAACAACCTTAAATAAAAACATTATAAACATATTAGTGGATGAGTGAAAAACATAATAAACATAATGTGTAAATAAATTGTTCGACTAATTAAATAATATATCGGATGAGTGAATATTACCGGATGTACGAGTGCATATTAGCGACGCCTAGTTGTTCTTGCGTAAAAATCTCTTCCAAGTCATCTATTGCAATATGTGAAATGAATTCAACACCAAAGATACCTTCCTCCATATTGATTTGACGGAGAGCACCTTCCTTCAAATCGGACATATCAACAAGTGTTCCGAGCGTCGTCCGGTATCGAGGAAAAAAAGTACCACCTTTTTTTGCCGCTTGCTTCGGAGGACCCTTAGGCGGTACGCTATGAACGACCTGTGTCACTTGTTGTGACTCCCGACCAGATGCCTAAAAATCAAATAACGATCGATAAAATATAAAATCATGCAGTTTTAGATTCAAATTATATATTAACACCTTAAATGTACCTCTTTTAGTGATGCAACAGACTCCTCCTCCTGTAAAATCCCTTTGCCCTTAATTGCGGGTTTTGTAGGAGCAATCTAAAATTAAAATGTAAAAAATAATTAACGTAACGGTGCAAAATTGACATTCGAAAACTAAATGATTCATAATGGTTTTGAATATACCTCATCACCAATGATAATGAGCTCCGAGGGCCATGCAACAAATGACCCTATTGCATCTCGCATCAATGTTGTCTCTGAGACCATGTCAGGTACCGGTAGCACCGCATCATGATCTAATACAACATCAACTGATACTTTCAGGTGTCCATCCGGGAGCGGTCTATTGTGAAGTAAATCTCCCACAGTGTTGTGCACTTTTCCCTTGCCAACTAGGCGATAAGACGGTGACGATAAGTATAGTTGGCAAGAAGAAATGCCCTAAACCAATAGTAAATATAAAGTCATTATCGTTAATAAAATAGAACAATTTGTAAGGAAAAGAAATTTATAATTACCTCGGGAAGTTTTCTTTGATAGTTGAAACTAGCTTTATCACTAGTTTCTTTCACCGATGCAGTATTGCACTTTTCTCTCATATACAGATCTTTATCTCTTTGCAATTCAGAGACTTGTGCTTGCAATTCCTGCAATTTTTGCAACACTTCTTCATTTGAAGGATTTCTTCTCCTAGGATGCTTGTAAAAAGAGGTTGGAGTCACACCATGACCCTTACCCCTCACCCGACCGGGATACTCAGGAGCATCTAGTGCTCTACTAAGTACGCTCCTATCATCCTGGTCCTCACCGGTGGACACCGATTGCGACAAGGTCTCCTGTAATTCATTTACATTTCAATAATTATTAGTGGAGATAAAAAATCATTTATATATTAAAAAACATTTGATTTAATTAAAGACACAGTATTATACTTACACATTCAGTATAAACTCTCTGAACATCGGGATCGACAGCTTGATTCTTGCCCACACGAGCTTCCTTCCACAACACATGTACTAGAAGTGAGTTTTCCTCACTTTTCATCTCCTCTAACTATGCATTGACACAAATGCTAAAATCGTCAAATAAAACACATTTAGACAATTAATTAAAACGCATTTCTATTTACTTACAATTTTATCCTCTAAGCGTGCATATCCCAAACGCCCTTTTTTGTATGGATACGCGGGTTTGGATGCTCTCGCACTATTCGTGGCACTCCTTTTCCGAAAATCTTCATCTCTTTGATTTACAAACTCAACCCAATCTTTTTCATCAATGAAGATCTCATACTTTTTTGGCCGTCCCGGTGCCTCTTCAAGAAAGTTTCCATCTTTATCCTTAAGATAGGTGTTTGTCAAAAAAGCTTTCCACCCTCTATATCTTTTTCCGGCCAAACTAAGTATGTAGCGTCTACGCTCATCTGGTATCTCAAAAGTCCTCTGCAAAAAAACATACGCATAGTGTGTTAGTATAAGTAATTTAAACAATTTATCGTCAAGATAATAACAACAACCATATATGATATATACCTGAAGCTCGTCCAAAATCGCTTTTTTTCCGCATCCAACTCTGCGCTTTTCATATTCCATTTAGCTACGGAGACCGGAATATGCATACGAACAAGTGTACCAATATAGCTTGTCAACTTTGCAGAATTAGGACCAATTGCTTGGTTTTCAGAATTCCATTCCAAATGGTATACTAATCCTTGGTCTCTATGTCGAATGATTCCCTTCATAATGGTGATGCCTCGTGCAACTTCTTTTGCTTCAGTATCAGGTGGAGCATTTGTATCCGGAGCATCTCTTTCTTGAGCATCTCTTTCTTGTGAGTTTTCTTGTGAGTTTTGAGGTGGAGCATCTCTATCCGGAGCCATTGAACCTGTATCAAACAAACTAAAGCACATTAGTACACTATTAATAAGCTAACAATCTATACAAGTCAAATGGAAGTCAAACCATGCATGTACAAGTAAATCGGAAACGAAATCGGTACAAATCAAAATAAGCGTCAAAAAAGAAAGTTGTCGGAATTGAACGAAATTTACATGGCTATGGTAAAACATCCCCACGGACTCAAAAATAAAGTCGGTTTTCCGAAATTCAGACCCTAAGCCCGACTTTTGATTACGGGCAGAAGCAAAACCGATAAAAAAAACAGTCCCGAAATGTAAAGATAAGTGCATGAGCAGCTCCGGAATCGTCAAAATAGTATAGTTACATGTAAAGAAGTCGACAAACGGATACATGGTTCAAAAGTTATGTACAAAACGAGAGTATGCACCAAAATTGAATAAGTACTATACTATTGAATAAAACAATTGGTACAAATTGAATAAAGCAAAATTATATTCTCCAAGCTGCCACATAAGCTTTTTAACAGAATTAAACAGATAATCAAAAAAAAAAGTCAACTAACATTGGGTTCTAAATCTATCTAAAGAAACGATTTAAAATCTAATTCAGCATGATAAGATAATTTAAAGAACAGCAGTAACAATGTCAACCCCAGAAACAGAATACTATATTCTCCAAGCTAAAAATGTCAGCCCCAGAAACAGAATACTATATTCTCCAAGCTTTGGTCCATACGAAATAGATTACAAGGTACTATTTCAGTAACAACAAAAAATTACAGAGTTTTCTAGACCATGCAATGACAAGTCTTTTATATAATAACCTTACTAGAATAAGTTGTAATCAGGTTCTTTACCTCAACCTTTTCAAAATCTCTTCAGAGACTTATAATCATTTTTTTACTAAGAATGTGTTTGGACTGTGGATTGACTTATGAATAACTTATTTCATCTTACCAACTTGCATAAACATTTTTTGAGTAAGGTTATAGGATCAACTTATAACAAGTCCACAATTTGCTTTCTACCTATTTCAACAAAACTCTCCATGATAACTTATAATAAACACACATAATTAGAATAAACCAACCACAAAACCAAAACTACACAAAATCACTGACAATTCAAGTATCAAGAATGCACATAACACAAAACAAAATGCCTAAAGAAATAGAATCATTTCATACAGATAACAGGGAGAAAATAATAGGGACCAAAATTGTGCAATTGTTATTATACTTCAAGTAAGAACCTCTATTATAACAGTACCACTACATAAATGATTCTCTTCTCTTCAGCCATGCACAAAGTCCAACTGTCACCATTGAAAAGTAAAATAAGTAAGATATAGAAGGAAAACCTTGTGATATACAGATTGAAGAGCTTTGATATACAGAGTTGTGGGAGATTGGTTTCTCTCGACTTCAAAATCTCCTTCGTCTTCTCTCGACTTCTTCTTTGCCAGAGTTGTGGGAGTTTCTGCAGATTCGAAGGTTGAGGGAGATAGCTTTTCTGGGTTGAATGCGTGAATGGTTGAATGCAAGTTGAATTCGTGAACGATTGAGGGAGAAAGCTTTTCTGGGTTTTCTGGGCAGTTAGCGTGAATGGCAGAAAAATGAGGAATTAGGGATTATGAAACGATAGTAAAATTTTGTTTTTAAAAATTTTAATTTTAAAAAGGCTATGAAAGCGCTTTTGAAAAGCGCCTTAGTAGACGTAGCTATACCAACGCTTTTAAGGGTAAAGCGCTCTTGTACCCCACCCCTTACCAGAGCGCTTTTGAAAAGCGCTCTCATAACCCCCCTACCAGAGCGCTTTTGAAAAGCGCTCTCATACCCCCCCTACCAGAGCGCTTTTTAAAAGCGCTCTCATACCCCCCCTACCAGAACGCTTTTTTTGCATCATTTTCCCTTGTTTATTAATTTTGTTTTTAACGAACCCTGCGAGAGCGCTTTTGCTAAAAGCGCTTTAGTAGCTGCGCTGCTACAGCTTAAATTTGGCGTAGTGCATGTACTGGTCAAGTGTTATTTCTGTCAAGAATCAAACTCGGTATTTTCCGAATGTCGTCCTTTGCAGAGATTTGTTTGCCACTCAAACCCAATCGCTTAGTTTATGTACCTATTCTTATTAAAATTGAGATCACATAGCAAAACTAATTGCACTCATAATCCATCATTTTGATTTCTTCTTCATTTATTGCAAGTATAGTGGAAATGAGTAAGTGTTTCCTCAAAGCACACAAGTTATTATTTTGTTTTCTTTCTGTTAAGTTTTATATCACATTCAATGTGCTCTTTAATGCCTAAAGAAATTAATTTATTCAATGGCTTCATTATTTATTAAAAGTTGACAAAAAAATATTGAATAAAACTAGGGGTATTAATGGATTGATGGAAACAGATGGAATGAAGCGGAATCGGATGGACTGCATTCCATCTTATTCTATCGCTTTCCATCATTTTTTATACCTTCCGATTTAGGTGGAATAACAAAATCTCTTTATTCCATCATAAAATATTCAAACAATAAAATGATATCTTTATTATATTTTGCTATGCTCCGTTCTACTTTATTTTGCTCCATTCATTTCACTATATTCAAACATTCAAACATAGCCTAGCTATTTAACCAATGAACTCCTTAAAAGCACCTTTTGAATTATATGTTTGTGCATATATCTACATTCCATGTATAATTTGAGACATTAAAATCACATAACATTTTGGTGATAAACGGAGGACAATAACAAATTGTTAGCTAATATTACTAGAGAGGAATTGTATGAAGCCCTTAGCCTTATGCATTCGGATAAATCTCTGGATCCTGATGGTTTTAACCTGGCTTTCTGTCAGAAATTTTGGCATATATGCGGTGATGATATTTTTACAGCAGCATCTAGTTGGCTTGTGCAAGGTTTTTTCCCTTCTTCGCTCAATGACACAAATATTTGTTTGACCCTTAAATTTCCTAAACCTCAAACAATGAAAGACCTGTGTCCTATTTCTTTGTGTAATGTAGCTTACAAGTTGGTTGCAAAATTGTTAGCTAACAGAATGAGGTGTTGTTTGGCTAAATGTGTTTCTGAGGAGCAATCTGCGTTTGTTGAAAATTTGTCCATTTTAGATAATGCAATGATGGCTATTAAGATTATTCATGTTTTCAAACAAAAGACAAGGGGGAATAAAGCTCATATGGCGTTGAAGATTGATATTAGTAAGCTCGTATACAAGATTCTAGTGATGTTAAATCTCTTATTCTCGATGTTTGTAGTAGAGAAGATAGGAAGGATGCAGGGCGTTTTGCTATGATGGTAGAAGTGATTTGAAAGAACCGTAACAATATAGTATGGAATAATGAAACGGGGGTCTCTCTAGATTAGGCTTGCAAGCCTATTTTTATTGGCAAGATTGCCCATGATACTCATGAAAGGAATACTAATAATCAAATCTCTTTAGTGTGGTCTCCTCCAGTTGAAGGTTGGGTGAAGTGTAATGCTGATGCCGACTTCAACAGGACTCATCGTTCTACTAACAGAGGTTTGTATATTGTGATAACTTGGGTAGATTCATTACTGCAGGAATTGCTTGGGATATAGGTAGTATGCCATCTTTAGAAGTTGAGGCTTTAGCTTTGAAAGAAGTTGTTCAACATGTTGTTACCATGAATTTGGATTATGTGATATTCGAAAGCGACTTTCAAGTGGTAATTCAAGGCATTCATTCTACAGCTACTGGTTCGTCTGAGTTTAATTTTACTTCTTTCTATAAAGCATTTGTTAGCTTTTATTTCAAACTTTGAGGTAAAGTTTATTAAACGCCAAACGAATATGGTTGTCGACTCGCTAGTTAAGGCGGTTAATTCTTGATCTAGGCGTAGTATCGTTTATGTTATTCCTCCTTGTATTGACTTTCATTTGATAAATGATATGAGTTAATTTTGTTCTTATCAAAAAAAAATTAAATTAGCTATTTTTTAAATTACAACGGCTAGTTTCAAATAATTCAAAATAGTGATAAAATTAATTTTTAACTATATATACATAACTCACCCTTATATTACGGTTAGTTACTTTCCCCTTGATTTTTTTGGAAAGCTCAAAATCTATTTAGTTTAACAAAACATTATTTTTAAAACTTTTACCGCCAAAATATCACTTTTAATTGTCACAATAATTTCTATTATCAATTTTTTTTTTCAAATTTTATATTAAATTTTGGACAAAAGAACATGCTAAAATAAAATTAAATAGTAATTTTTATTTGATCATGAGAGGAGCCAAAGATTATCACGTTAGACTTTTTTTTTTAGATCGAGTAATAATAATCATTAAAATATCATACATACAATTGTTTCCGGTCTGATAATATCAATATCTGTAAATTGAGTTAGGTTTAAGGGCCACAGCCCACATTAGATTTTATTCAATTGTTGCAAAATCCTACTTTGCCATTTAATATGAGAGATTCTCACCCAGACACCCACATTTGATATTCCAATTCCCACTCAAATGTGCATTCATAAACTAACACATGATATTTCAATTCCCCTCAAATGTGCATTCATAAACTAATTTGGAATGATTTTTTCTCGAGAAGTTTTACCATCCACAAACACGTAAACCATTGTCATCACTGCACACTAACAATGACCTTTGATTGCTTTTAACCAAATTTACTAGAAAGACATTCGATACATAGAGTCAATCGAACTATACTCTAAATAATATATAAGTTTTTTTTAAGGGCAAAAAACACCACCCTAGAAGAACCTCCTCTGGATCTTCACTAAAGCCTTCTATACTTTCACAATCATCCTAATGAAATATAGGAAGAAAACAGAAATGGCATTGAGGACAAAATTCATGAGGACCACTCTGCTACTTAGGATAACATATCTATGATGTGAAGAATTAAACCTTTTCGATCTGCAACTTATTGACAATGACAAGAGGATCCCAAGTGGAATTCAACCAAGAGTTTACCCCCACTAGCAATCCTAGATATCTAAAATAGAGACTAGATCCTACAATGAATAAAATCCTTAATCCTTAACTAGATCTAAGGAGGAATCTAAATTTATCCCAATCAAACTACTTCTATGAAAATTAACTCGAGACTTAAAACCCAAGAATAGTTTTAATTGTCCACAGATTTTCGACTAAAATCTAAGTAAAAATTACAAATTACGGTATTTTAGGTCATATAAGTTCTCTCATTTATATACTACTGTTGAATCATTTTTACTTTTCTAAGTGGTCCTTAAAAAGACTTTCGATAGCTAGGGTGATGGATCAAACTAGACTCAAAATATTTAAGTTCTCTCATTTATAATGTGAATTTCTTACCTATCGTTCGTGCTAATTGCAGAAAATTAAAACACAATCCATACATGCACCGATAATAAGAAGAAAAAACCTGTTGAAATGAATTGGTAACCAGATTTTACCATAAATATTATGAAACCGAGGACAAAATATTGTCAAAAATATTAAGTATCTAGGTCGAACCTATAAACCAAAGTAGCAATAAATCAATACATCCCCAAACTATAATAACCACATCTCCAAATACTAAGCAAAATAGGAGAATGGGCACTAAATAAATTTAAACTATAAAAAAAACTGCATAAAATTGAAATTTCCTCCATCAAGCAAATCCGGACACCAAAACCTCTTACTGCTGCTTGCACTCGGCTGGCCTTTCACCCTGCTGACCATCGCCAGACTGCGCTATCCCGCCCTTCTAAAATCATAAAACAACATTAAAACGGGGAATTAACACTTCGTAGTTTCAACAAATAGAAGAAAGTTTTGTTAAAAAGAGATTTTTGCTATCACTTTTCTTAGAGACAATGTAACTAAAAGGAAATCAAGCAAACAAATTCTTCGAAAGTTAAGATATCATACCTTAGTTATTGATGACTGCAGCAAGATTCCGAAGGAAATTAACACCAAAGTACAAGGGAAAAACAATCATGTTAATTCAAGTTCAAACTTCAAATTTATAAAATAAAAATAAGTAAATTAAACAAACATTTCATCAATTCAAATAATCAAGATTATACCTTTTCCGACTCAGCCCCATCATCAGATTCCTCATCATCATCGTCTTCATCATCATCGTCTTCATCCATATCATAGTCATCATCGTCATCGTCAGTCTCATCATCGCCGTCTCCTGCCTCCCCAGTAAACCATGAAACAGCATGGGGGATGATCTTGTCTCGGATAGTTGACCTAACAAGTATAAAAAGTCGCATTTAAATATAGAATCAAGATTACAAGGAGCAAAAACAGTTACGTTTAAACAGTACAGAAATTAGCTTACCCGATGTCATAGTCCAGTTCCATTTCATTCTGAAGATCCTCAGCCTGTTTAAATATTAAAAATAAAATTGTTCAAAAAAATATAGTATTTCATATTTGTATTTGCAATGAGTTTATATAGAAAGTATGTCATACCACTTCTTCATCAAGGACCACTTCATCTTCAGGGACTTCTGGTGGACTGAAAAAGTTGAAGAAACTATCACAGGTTTCCGTTTTTGTAATTGGTGTTGCATTCTTTGAGCCCTTCTTCGACTTCTTTGTCAAAGTCTGCTCGGTTAAACGTTTTCCTGGTAACCAATTTATTTCCGTCCTATAAAAAAATGCAGCAAACAAACCTTATTCATGATCGTAAACTATGGTAAAATAGACTGCATAATATCATCGGGTAAAAACAACCAGCTTACCCAATAGCCCTCTCCAGTATGGGCTCGTCCTCGTCCACCATGTTATAAGTTTTTGTCAGGACTGTGTTTGAAAAATAAGGATTGGAATCGAAAAAGAACTCGAGCTTGAATCCTTTTCGGTCTTGAAGCTTCGACCACTTGATGTCTTTTAGATACGTCAGAGCTTCCTCGTCACGCTCCGTAATCTAGTTCATAATGAAGCAATGAAAAGATCATTACAAAATGAGTGACTTTATGATAATAAAAAATCAAACATTGAAGTGTAAAAAAAGTTAACAATCGAACACTTTTGCCAACTTACCTCTTCAGCTACCACATCATTGTTTTGCAAAGCAATGAGCCAGAAAGATGGTACCCCTTTCTCTACATAAGTCACAGGAAAATAGGTAAAGTCGAGAATTGAAACAATAAAATGTGTAAGGTGTCAATTTCAACGGGAAAATTGGTAAAGTCGAAAATTTGAAACAATAAAAGTGTAAGGTATCAATTTCTAGTTAATACCTTCAACAGCAGTTTCAGTTGGTACCGCTGCCACTTCAGCAACACCATTCACAATTTCATAGCGCTGCATTCATTAATAATAAACTTAGTGATAAAGATACCATACAAATTAAACCCAATAACTTTAAACATGAATAATTGAAAAATCAATAACCAGAATCCTCATGATACCTTAGCATACAATGGTTGATAGAAAGTTTGGTATTTGGCTTCAAGAGCTGCTCTCTCTTCCAAAAACTTTGCCTCCAGTTCATTATGTGCACTCTGTACAGTCATCAATCAAGATCAGAAGCCAGTATTACAAAGAACTCATAAGAGCAGTTGATATTCATTGTTATAAAAAAAGCTAATGACAAGAAAAAATAAAATTACCATAAGATTAGATACAAACTATAAGAGCAATTGACAGATTCATTATACTCAGAACACACAATTTTTACAATAAAAGAATTTAGTCGGAATAATGATTCGCTAAGCAAAAGAAAGCCTCAGAGTAACAGTTGGAGGTGAAACGATGTGCCGTGAGGATCACGGTTGGAGTCATGCAATAAGCCTCTTAAAAATACTACAAAAGACAACTATCATAAATACGAAATGGATCCAACCCTTCTTAAATGCAGCCATGACAAGAGATCTATCACACTGAATTATCATAAATGATACAGATCAAGTAATAACACAACCCAAGAAAAAAATCTAAACACCAAAAAGGAATTGAAGCATCATAATAACTAGTTAACTATTAAATTTAGGGAATATACCTGAATCTGTCTAAGAACCTCGACACGCTTCCTGACAATGGGAGATAGAGAAAGACTCCCAAGAACATCCAAGGGCTGCCCATTCAAACCCTATATCAAGGCAAAAATGAAATATCAGTATAAACGATAACTCAAACCAATCACCAAAACAAAAAACACTAAAAATAATAATTGACCTTCAAAATCATGGATCAATTAACCAAAATATAAAAAACAATAAAGCATGAAACTTTCAAAAAAATTAATGAAAAAATTATAATTGAATCTAGAAGAGAAATTCAAATTGAATAATTGAGCATCTAAATTGAACTAGAAAACAAAACTACTTCGAAAAATAATAAACCAAACAAATCATCAAATCAAAAAGCCAAAACATGAACATTGATTATCAAATCAAGAGTTCCATTAAAACATATATTAATTAACAGTAAATGATGAAGCTTTACAAAAGAAAAAAACAAAAGGGATTATAATTGAAGCCAAAAGAACAAAACGAAATTGAGTAAAACCAATCATCAACCGAATTCAACTAGAAGAAAAAAAAAACCAGTTGATCATTAATAATCAAAACCATTCATTAAAACCAATCGTGAAAACATAAAAATTGTAATCAAATTAAGAGTTCGATAAAAACTAACTAGATAATCAGAACAAAATATCACAACCGCTATAACTGAAGTAAAAAGATAAATTCAAATTGAGAAGTAACTAGTAAAGAGACAATTCAAAACCTGAATAGCGTTAAATAATTGGGCACGACCATCATCGTTGAGAGCTGCAAAGGAAAATCAAAATTCAACAAACAAAGATTTGCATGTATAAAACATGATAGAAAGAGATTGATGAAAAGGAGAGTGAGATTGAGAATTGGCACCAGAAGAGAGATCTGCGACGCTGAAAACTTGCTTCTGGTCGTTGCTCATTGTGTAGAGAAATGGAACAAGAAGAAGCAAAGAAGCGGAGAGAGGGTTTGATTTTCGAGCGGCTATATCTCTAATCCGTTCTGTCTCCCTCCTTTTAAACACAAATAAAGTGTTCTCCCTCTTCGCTTTTTTGATTTTTTTTATTATTATTTTAGTATTTTTATTATTATTTAAACATATTTGTGGGGTTTTTTATTTTTAATGATTTTTTCTTTTTATTTTATTTTTTTATTATTTTTTTAATTTTTTTTCTAACGACAGCTTTCATACACTCTTTAAGCATACTAAATAAAGAAAATGTTTTTATAAAAGTCATGATTTCAATTTCTAATACATTGAATTGCATGAATTTTTAAAAATACTTACGATTTTAATCACTTAAAAAAATGCTCAAAGGACACTGGTTAGCATTTCCCTTATTTTAATAATTTAGTAGGGAATTTTTTTAATTAATTTTTTCCTTTATATTTGATTTTTTATTATTATTTTAAATTAATTGTAGAGTTTTTTTATCTATTTTATTAGTTTTTTATTCTTATTTGATTTTATATTATTATATTACCTATTAGTAGGATATCCTTGTTTTTTATGATCTTTTTCTTTTTATATTTAAATTTCACCTACCACAGTATATTTCATTTGCATGGTAAATTTTAATGATTTTTCGACTACAAAAACTAATTTTGATTTTGATTAAAAGTAAATTTAATATAAAATAATTTTTGAATATATTTATTAAAATATATTAAATACTAAATTTTAATGTAAAATATTATGTTTCACTAAAAAAAAGAGTTATAGCTTAAAAGTTAGAATCAATTCAAAAGAGAAAAAAAAATGTATTCTACTTGAGATTAATCAAAAACATCCAAATCATTTTATATATTAAAAGTTAATTTTAAATTTTAAATCAAACCTTAAAATTGACCCATAAAATAATTTGATTAGAAAAATGAACCATTTCATGTATCTAGATTTTCAACCAAAATTAATTAATTATTATTAGTTAATTATATTATATTTTAAGGATAGTAATTAAAATATAGTTTAATTGAAATTATTTTGATGGAGAATCTTGAATTTAAACTTATGTCACTCACCATATTTTTCATTATATTCAAAACATTAAAAAATAATATATTAATATTTTAAAAATTTTAATATTTTTATTAAAAATGTTAATACTATATATATATATATATATATATATATATATATATATATATATATATATATAGGTACTAGGATATCAATCTTTTATTTTTTTACTTTATTGACTATTTTTCTTAAGTTTTATATTCAATTTTTAAAAATATAATATTATTCATTATTTATTATAAAAGTTTATTGCATCATTATTTACAACTGTCTCCATTGAGATGAAAAAGTATATCCCCTACCAAAGTAAATGCTTTCCAATTGGATGAAAAAATTTAAATAACAATGTTTTATAAAAAAAATTACATAAAAATAAGGTTTTCAGAAAATTTACCAAAATGTCTAGATTTTGCAGGATCCCCTAGAGTATGCGCCAAACCATTTTGGTGCATTAGTATTAAATTTTTTGAATTAGCCAATTCATTTGGCGTATATGTGTTTGTGAAAAGTAAAAAAAAAAAAAAAAAATTCACATTTGTGCCAAACCATATGGCGCATACTCCTAATTTTTGTACTAATGCGCTAATTCATTTGGCGCATACTCCAGGGGGGTCTTCAAAACCTAGACACTTTGGTAAATTTTTTGAAAAACTTATTTTTTTGGTAATTTTTTTTTAAACCTTGTTATTTAAATTTTTTTTTCTTCCAATTGTCCTTTTTCTGTTTAGCTTTTAAAAAAATTAGTAATAGCTAGTTAAGTAAAAAAATTATACTATTTGAGTTTTAAATTAAAGCTTACATTTTTTAGGATTTTATTAGTCCAGTTCTAAAAAGTCGGTTATGCATTAAAGCTAGTTCATATAAACCATAGGTAATTTATTAGGCCAACATAATTATAAATTTAAAATAATATATATTAATATATTAATATTCATATTTTCTTACTCCAAAATAACACATTAATTTCACTTCACTAAATTTTATCTCTATTTTATTCAATCATTCTCTTTTAAATATTACACAATATATAATCATCATTCTTTCAACGTATTATATTAGTTTTTCTCTGATGTTAAATATTTAAGTATCATTTTATATAATTTAGACATATATTATATTTAGAAACACATTATAGTATTTATAAGAGATAGTATAGTACTTACTAGGGGTGACAAAACAGGTCGGCCGCCCGTCTCTGCCCTCCTTAGCCCCGTCAAAAAACGAGCGGGGTAGGCAAGTCCGTCAAATGAAATGGGCATAATAATTATGTTCGCCCCGCTAAGATAGCGGGATGGCGGACGGAGGGCTTAACCGCCTATTTTTTATTTATACTTTTTGCATTTTATTTATAGATTACTTTTTTTACCTTACAATTAAAATTTTCACTTATTTTTTAGAATAACTTTTTATAAGAATATCCTTTTTACAAATTTTACTTAAAAAAATATTTATAAATAAATACATAAAATAAAATCATCAAGAATTGAAATTACTAAAATTAATTAAAAAAAAGACAGACTTAAGTCCATATACATGCTGAATGAATAGGCGAGACAGACTTTGGTGGGACGAGTTTTGGCGGGGCGGGCTTTGGTGGCCGGCGGGCCCAAAATCCCACCCAACCCATCAATTTATGACGGATGCGCGGACCGACACGACGAACTACGACCCATTTTACCACCCCTAATACTTACAAATGTATTATGTTTAAAAATAATAATGTCTTCTCTATTCTATCTTTTCTAGAATATTTACTTAGTAGACCAAGATATACAATGGTACATGACAATATGATTTTATATTGAAAATTAAAAATATTTATTTATTTAATGATTGTAATTATGATTTAATAGCAATGTAAGAAAATTTTACACTTATATAATTTTTTAAATTAATTATATTATTATTTTTAATTTATTGAGATTATTACTAAATTTAAAAATGATATACAAATCTATTAATAACCCTAAAAAAGGATATAATTCTATTAAAAAGAATAAATTCTGATATCGGATATCATTTTAAATTCTTTTCCAATTCTAATATTCTTTTTTTGCTACAATTTTCTATTTAAATAATAATATAAATGTTCAATATTTAACTTTACTCTGTAGTATTGCTAATTTGTCAATAAAAACGTATTTCTTTTTATCCATGTTGCGTTATATGGTTGCTTCTTAATCTGTTTTATTTCTTTTTTAATAATATTTATTTTTAAAAAATCTATTTGTTTTTAAAACTATATTATATTAAAAAAATAATACAGATTAAAAATTATTATATTATTAACTTCAATAATAATTTCCACAGTATGTCCTAGGTGAAATTTAAGTATGTGTTTTGAAATCATAAACTCAAAATGAAAATAGTCTCTTAGACATCATAAACATGTCTAAAAAAATTACTTAATTAACATTGGAAATTTCTTCATACATTTTTTAAGTGGGGCACAAAATTGATATCACATATCAAATGTTGCTTTCAGATAATACTTTTAAAAAGAAAAATAATTAGGAATATTTTTCTTTTAATATATTTTAGGTTTAAATATGCCAGGGATCCTTATAAGTATATGATCCTGCATTTTAAGTCTTTATAAAAAAAAATTGAATTATGGTTCCTATAAAATTCGACATCCACATAATGGTTCCTGCCGTTAATTTCCACTAACGGATGATGACGTGGCTTGCCAAGTGTGTTTTATTTATGTGACAAGTAGGAAAACGTTTATAATAATGTTATTTGTTTTATATTTAAGTGAAAATACACAACCCTAATATCATAGGATGAGCAGTATGTAGGAATTGGGATATAGAGCGGTCTCCAATCCAAAGTAAGGGTGAGGTTCTGTAAGTATTAATTAAGTCATGAACATGTAATTTGTAGGATCATGTCATAATAGATTATAATAATAATAATAATAATGCCTTTATTGTATTAATTAAGTCATGAACATGTAATTTGTAGGATCATGTCATAATAGATTATAATAATAATAATTAGTAGTAGTAGTTAGTAATAGTTGTATATGGAATTAAAGAAAACAAAGATTCGTTAGTTGAAATGTTAGTAACAGTAACAGAAAATTTAATGATAGTAGCATAACTGTAAGTATCAGTGGAAAATAAAGTAGCAGAAGAACAATTTAGTGACCAGTAGTATATTAAGGCTCAGTAATTAAACTACAAACTATAATAAAATGATAGCTGACAGTAGAACAAAACAATATCAATATAAGGTTGTTAATAGTAGTACTAATAGGTATAGCAGAGCATAAAATATCAGTAGGTCCGTAGCAGAGAAATAAATTAGCAGAATATAGTCAGACTATCCGAATAATTATACCAAGCGGTTTACGAATATTTCGGTCGAGACGGTGAGTTGTATAAGTTTTTGTATGTGTATATTACAGTTGTGAATTCGCAAGTTATCTTGATGTCGTTGAATTGTTGTTGAGTTGTTGTTGTTGAAGTGTCATTGTTATTGTGGTTGGGTTGCTGTTGTTGTTATGTTGTTGTTGATAATTTTTGTTGTTGTTGTTTTGCCTCTATTAATTGACAAAGAAATCAAGTTGTAGGCTTATGCCAACGTTGAACTGTTGTTGTTGTGGTTGTATATTATAGACTTATGCCCATGTTGATTTGTTGCCGTTGTTGTTGTTGCTTTCATAATGTTGTCACATTCATAGCATAAAAGTTGGGAGCTTATGCTCTGTAAGTTGGCCTGGATTGGAAAAATTTAAAGTTAAAGGATTATGCCTTGTTTTAAAGTTGAAGGCTTATGTCTTGTTGATGCCTCTATTAACGGGCAATTATTAAGTTGGGGGCTTTGCTTCATTGGTACCACATGCATGTGCATTGTAATGAGTCGTATTTCAAGTTGCATCTCTGAGTGTTGTGATGATAAAATAGTTGTTATATTATGTTAATGATTTTGTTGTGATAAACGTTGATTAAAAGTTGTGAAGCGGTGATTTGCATGAACTGATTCTAGAATAGTATTTATCATACATCTGATTATATTGTTAGATATCTCACCCCTTCTGTTTGAATGTTACCCCTATGTTGGTAACGTGCATGTAATCCATAATGAAGGTTGTCTACCTTCATTAGTTCGGGTCAGGTGTTGGTCGCTCTGATACGTAACACTCGGGGGGATGAACGCTTGTGTTTTATACTTGTTATTATAATAGTTGCTGAATTTTGAGTTGATAGTAATAAGTAATTTGTCGTCTTTAAAGTTGTTTAAGTTGGACAAGATAATATATCATTTAAGTTGAAATTGTGATTCCGCTGCTTATTTAATGAAAGTTGGTTTGTTTTCAAAAATCAAAATATGTTGTTATCGGTTCATCCGAGTTTTAAGTGTTATGTATATGTTTTACATGCGATTAAATGTCATTAATTTACGTAGTAAATGTAACATCCTGTTTATATGTTGGAATTTTTGTAACTCTGATTTTAAATACATTCGTCGGGTAAAATAGGGTGTTACATGAAGCATCTTTTGGCTTCATGGGTGAGGTGTCCACACGCAAAGGTTGGATGTCTAAGACATCATCCCAATCTAACTAATTTGGTCCATAACAAAAAGTCTGTTAAGGCATTGCTAGGCATGTATCTACCATAACAGCTCACATTACACATGATCCTTGCTCGTATTTTACGTTCCAATACTGGATCAAAACCATTATACAAGCGCCATTGTTCTTCTGTTTCTTGTCTAGTGCTTGTTATGACTATTTCTGTAACACCCCATAATTTCAGTTTATTAATTTAATTTGGATTTAAATTAAATAATTGGAATTTTAGTATTTTTATTTGGAATTATTTGGAAAATGATGAGTTATTGGCATTGGGCCTAGAGTGGTGATTAGCAGAAGAGGGGGTGTTGACTAAGCAAGCCCATTATAATATTTTATTTTATTTTTCATAAAATAAAGGAATTGGGAAAAGAGGAGAGAAAAGGAGACAGACTCTGAGAAAGGGAGAACACGTGAAGTGAGAAGAGCCAAAGGGGAAGAAGATCTTCGAAGATTCGACTCTGAGGTAAGGGGGGATTCTTCGGGTTAGTATTCCTTATGTGATTGTAGGTAGTATGATTGATTAGGATTGTGGTCTAGTTCAATCGTACGTGTCGGGTTGGGAATTTTGTTAGGTTTTGATAATCTTGTATGAATTGACATGATTCTGTTGATACTTGTGATATATGATGTTAATACATGTCAATAACTTGTTTGAAATGTGTAATTGTGTGAAAATCAATGATAATTGTGTGTATGTTCGTATGTACCTGAAATTGGGGAAATGGGATATGGTAAATGCTGTCAAAATGGTGATTTTTGCTGTGCAGGTACGTAGGAACCGGTTCCCATGTGGGACGAACCGGTTCCCCCTTGTAAAAACAGAGAAATATGGATTCTGGGTAGCTGGGAACCGGTTCCCATGTAGGGACAACCCGGTTCCCCATAGTAAAAACCAGAGACGAGACTTTGAAGCTGCCAGGAACCGGTTCCCACGTAGGGACAACCCGGGTTCTGCAGCATATTTTCTAAAAATGTTTTATCTTTAAAAACCCGTAACTTTTGATCCGTGTATCTGTTTTATGTGCCGTTTTGGGCGTTGCGAAGCTAATGAGATGCTTTATTTGATAAAGTGATGAAATGGGCAGTGGCCAACTTTATTTTAATTCGATTTGATCATTGATGAATTGGAATATAGTATATGTATATGTGCTTATTTATATATGATTATTGATACATGTTTTGTATTGGTGATGGGATCATGATATTCATTGGGTGATGTTGGTTTATAACATGTCGTAAATGAATACATGTTTTGTGATTATGTTGTTGAGTTGTTTTATCAATTTATTACATGGTGTGTAATGATGATAGATGTAACGATGTATGATGATGGTGATGATTGATGATTGTGAATATTAATATGTTGTTAATATTAATATGTTGGTTATGGTGGCAATTAACATTACTATGATGTGTATGTTATTGTGATGATGTGGTGTATGTATGTGAATGATTGAATGATGCTTAAACATGTACATACTTGTTGTGACCTTATTGGTAAGAGGTGTTAAGCGATGTTAAGCATCGGAATGATGATGATGTATGAAGATGTAAGTATGTGTCATGTGTGCATTATTCATAAATCATTTGCATTGGAAGGCTAATTCCCATTGTGCGGAGATTAGCGGGAAGTCATCGTGTGCCCATGTGGGGTGTGAGCGATGAGGCAGTAGTCGTGTGCCCATGTGGGGTGTGAGCGACTAGAGGGCAGTATCAAAGAGAGAAGTCCTGTGAATGTGATTCACGAATTTTGGTACCACATGCATAGTGTCAGTTGCATCATATGCATTGGTTATAACATGATTGGATGAGATCCAGTGTTATGCCTTGGTGTGTTTACATGATTGATGTATTGAGAAGATGTTGTTAATATAACTTGATCATTGATGAAATTGATGAGTTGTGGGCCGATGGCCAATATTGTTGGATTGATGCTTGCTTGTTGTAATAATTCCGATTATGTGTATGATTGAGTGGATGATAATTACTATGAGATTTTATTGCTTATGATTGCATAATGCTTATTAATTCGAATGAAACTCACCCTTACTTTGATGATTTCAGATTAAGGATGTAGCGGCGTCTTGATTGGGTGAAGATAGCTTGTAGGCTAGCCCGTAGTTCGTGTCGAGTCATGCTCTGATTGTAACACTGGGGAACGCTAGTTTAGAGACGAATTACTCTGTTGGCTTTGTTGTTTTATAATTGTATTAGAGTAACTTGCATGAATGATGATGAATATGCAATGTTATGAATTATAATCCGCTGTGTTGAACATGAATTGTATTTATGTTAAATGGTTCCTCGTGTGGCATGACAAATGACTATGGTATTTTATGTTAAAGAAGTTGTGACATCCTTGTATTTCATGTTTACTCTGATTATTATTGTATTTTCCGCGGGGGTTTAGAAGGGTGTTACAATTTCAGTACCATCAAGGGCTAATTCTTCAGCTTCTATCATACGCATGATCTTGTAAGTTGAGTTTATTTCATCCATTGATAATTGGCCTTGCTTTAAAAGTTGTTCCAACTTATCTCGACCAAGTGAGTGGCCGGTAAAAATCATCGGTACATTCAAAGCACCGGACAGAAGAGCAGCAGAGTCACCTGCATCTGCATAATGCCTACGAATAGCAACCAGCCAGACAGCATGCCCACTGGCAATTTGCTCCCCAAAGGCCTTGGAATTCTGTATAATGTGGCCCATCGCTCCATCAACAAATTCAGGAATGTAAGGCCAGAGTTCTCCTTTTGGAATATATTTATTTCTCAGACCAAATGGAATACGAATGATATAAGCAGCACTGCTCTCTACCATGTCATCTCCAAATTCATCTGTGTTTCTAGGAGCCAACATTTATGTTGGTTCCCCACGACATACTTAACCTACAACACAGAAACAAAGACAGGCAGAAAGAATTCAGTTATTGTTGCACCCCAATTTTTGACCTCTGAGATCCCATCATTTTCTAAGTGTTTTGATCATTATTGTTATACCCCAAAATTTGCCCGCGTCTTTTTTTTTCAAAGAGAAGTCAACAGACTTCTGTCTAAAAATTTGGAGTTTTATACAATCTTGGATTTTTATTTCATAAATATCCTGATTTTATGAATACTCAATTTTTAGAATTTTTTATACAGTATTTTGGTTCGCTGTTAAATTTATTCTTACATAAACGCCAAATACCGTTTATCACTTCATACACTGTTTATTTCAGATTTATTTTCAGACAAATAATGCTGACTCAGTTGGTGCAGAATTAAAATTTGCAGACGCGGAGTTCGGGTTTCAGATTATACTGGTAACAATTAAATTATTATTGGTTTTATTTCCCACTAATTTTTATTTTTATACTATATTATTTTTTCAAAATCTCTTTCTTTCTTTTCAAATATCTTCCTTTCTTTTCAAATCTATTTCTTTCAAATCAAATCCTAGCTTTATTCTATACCCCTTTTCTTTTCAAAACCTACCATACTTTTTTTCAAATCCTACTACTATTCAAACGGTACCACTCCATTCCCAACATCTCTATCTCTCTCTTTTCACTCTATAAATACTCCTCATTTTTTCCATAAATTCTCACATCAAATTTCACTCATCTCCCAAATTTCTCAAACTTCTATCTCATAATTATTTTCTCTTCTTCCCCGGCAAAAATGGCAAAGTGGATGGATACACTTTTTCTTATAGTCATCACTATTTTTACGGTGATCATGTCCTTCTTCTGTCTGCATAGTCCTGAAAAATGCGGACCTGCAATGGTTACACTTCCGATCATCTATTTTCTGTTGTTCATAGCATGGATCATTAATCGTCATATGTAAAGTTTGTCGTATCTTCTGCTTTTTTAGAATGTACCGTTCTTTATGTTTACCGTACTGTTCGCTACGTTTTGTTTAGGTAATATTTGTAATGTCAGTATTAAGTATTTGTTTACGGTGATTTCCGATAAACAACCGCTAGTCTTCCAAACTATAATAAATATGATTTGGTTACTCGCAGGATCGACTAGATTGATCCTAGGACACATAGTCAAAAAGATTGTTATCAATGTTCATTTGAACCATATTCATGATTCGTCTTCTTCAATAAGCGTTGTTCGATTAAAGAACAAGTAATCTTGATAATCACTTTGTTATATGTAAGTATGATTTCAATGAAAAGATAAGTAACATAACATATGAAACTAAAAGGACTGTTAAAACGTAAAGAATCTTAGAATGCAGAAACGTTAAAGACTTTGAAAATAAATGCCATGAAAGTAATTCGAAAGTAAATGACATTACAGTAAAGATACAGAAATGTAAATGGCAAGAAGTAAATGGAATGCAGTAATTCTGAAAGATATTTGAAAACGAAAGATAATACACATGTATTAAAGTGGTGGTGTCATACGTACATTTTCTCAGCGAACTCTTTCTCTTAACACTTGATACTTGAGTAAATATGTGAGTGATTTGTACAAAATGAACACACAGAATCCTAACATTAAGACTCCTATTTATACTAGTTTCGACCTTAACGGTCCTACACTAATCTGCTGCCACGTCTCTCATAAGAACTTCCAGCGACGCCATCTGTTACTTGGACAGTTACAAAACCGTCTTCGAATTTCAAATCTTCCCGCCTGAGTCCGTCTTCGACGCGTGGCAGTGTATTAAAAACACTACGAAAACACGCTAAGTAGTAATACTTGAATATATTTTATAAATTTTGTCTAAGTCCCCGAAGACACATACTTTCACTAGCTTTCAGTATTCATTATCTTCATAACGAACTTAGAAATCTTTATTCTCGAAGCATGGCCATCAGTAGCCATCTTTTATTTTTAAGGGATGGCCATCAGTAACCATCTTTCCTTCGATTTTCCACTTCTTCGAAGGACAAATATTACAAGACGAAATCTTCAGCTAACAAATTGCCCCCAATAAATGCCTGTTTCGAAAATCAACAGAAATAGGCGTTTCTTGTCATCATAAGATTTCGTTTCTTATTGATCTTTGAGAGTTCCAAGACTGCTGACTAACGTCATAATCATTGATGACCCTGTTCCCGAAACGTCTTGTCATTTTCAAAGATGTCTTCTCATAACTTACATTCCCACGTTTTTGACCTTACTTCTTGATCATTACTCCTACATACTAGGAGTGAAGCTAATTTATTCGACCGCCGTCGGATTAAATCACCAGCCGCCACGTGTTCTTTGGGTTTTACCCAAAAGATTTAAAAAGGGTTTCCGTTAAACCTTTAAATACTTGGTCTTGCACTTCTATACAACCTTTCATTCCTATTTCTTCATCTTCTTCAACAGAAAAACCAACATCCTCAATCTTTTCAAAATCTTGCTTTCTTAATCAAAATCTCTCTATGGCTTCATCTTCAAATGTTCTTCAACCTGTTCTGAAGCTCCAATCAACAACACGGTCTGGGGAACAAGAGCACATTCCAAACCCTAACACCGAAGAAGTACGCACTATTTACGCTTCCCAGGTAATCATTCCCTTTGAACTTTCTGGAAAATCTCTTGCTTTTATGGGTCCGTTACCAGGTGAAAATATTTCATCTCTGAATAGATTCTTCCCTGCTTATTACAAGACTAGACCATTAGTTAGCAAAACTAAGATAGATGAAGATGGCTGTTCTCCCTCAGGAGAATCTGCTAACATTGAAGAAACTTCAACTGTAACCCCTTTGGCTTTGACGAAAATTAGGTTAAACTATATGACCAACTTTGTAAAAGTGTTTAGGTCAATTCCTTTAGCCAAAGATCCTGATTTGTACTATGCCTGGTTAGAAAAAGTAGAGAAACAGAAAGAATCCTTCTGGAAATCGTTAGGAATATACGATTTGATTCAACTGTCAAAAACAGGCTTAGAATATAACCAACCCATGCTAGTAGCAGCGGTTCACTTTTGGGATGCTTCTCACAACACTTTCCATCTCCCATGTGGAATGGTTACCCCCACTCTTTTCGATGTGGCTGCGATTACAGGACTTCGACCAACTGGCGAAACCTTCGATCCCAATGAGATGGATACTGATACTATTGGTTTTAATGACTCGCTAGTCACTTATACTGCATTCATCCAGAAGCACCATATCACCACCGAAACGGCAGTATCCGATGAAGAGCATATTGCTTTCTTAGCGCTATGGCTCTCACGATGTGCCTTCTGCTCAAGATCCATACAAGTTGCAAAGAGATACCTTTGCATGGCTAATCAGTTGCATGCTGGAAAAAAGCTCAACCTCAGCCAACTGCTTTTAGGGTTTCTTTATGAAAACCTCAGCGAAGCTGCAAACCTTACCAAGAATTACAAATCCGGTACTTTGCTTTATGCTGGTCCTTTCTGGCTATTGCAACTGTGGCTTAACGCTACATTCGAAACTCATCTTCCCTTTCGAGGAAACGTCAATGAGGAAGATAGCAAAATCAAGAATCGAACTATAGAAGGGACCAGGTTAGCTTACCTAACTCCAAAAGAAGAAACTGGGAAGCTTCGTGAACACTTTCTGGCGTATTCAATGATGTTTGCCCAGCGTAATCAGTTCGATCCTTCTATGGCCCCGTTTGTACACAGAACAATAGGTCCCGAATGGTTTACTCGAAAATTCCCATCAACATCTCAGGATCAACAAACTGAGTCTATGGAAATTTGGGAAGCCTTTCTGACTCCAAGGTTATTTTCTCATCGCCTTCGACCATCAAAAGGTCAATGTATTCTCGTGTGCTATCAACCAAATTTGGTCTCGAGACAGTTTGGGTTGGTTCAAATAAAACCCAAGTGCTTATATGAGAAAAGGAGCCATATGTGTTTCCATACCTTGTACTTGACTGAAGGAGAATGTGAAACAAAAATCAACAAATACGTTGGCACCACCAATTTTTCTCCTGTTCCTTTCGAACCTGCTTTTTACTCTACACCAGATTTTCACCAATGGTGGACGGATTATTATAGCTCCCAAATCTTTGATGCCGATAGTCTTGCTCAAGAACTAACTGCAGCTTTTGCTGATGTGCAGGAGAATTTTCACAAAGGTACTTCAACTCATATTAAAGAAATCCAAGCTTTTCAAAAATTCTTTGAAACTATCTACAGGCCTGATGATCTTAGTCGGACCGTTCGTGAGGCTGCAGTCATTTTGCGCGAAAAGTTTTCCGCCAAACTGGATAAGTTGAAATTGCCCTCGTATGTTCGACCAGAACTACGTTATGAAGTGGCTTTCAAACTTAATCCTCCAAAATTCCCTCCACTGCCAAGTGCGGATTTTGGTGTGGCTTTGAGCCCTCCTTTTCCAAATTGGTTTGTGTGTGGCAACGTTCTAAAAGACCTTCAAAACAGTACTAAAAAACGCGCCGAACGAGTGGTTCCGACTAAGCATACCTTGGATACTTTCAAAGGACATCTTCATATAGATCTTGAACATGTTCGTGTCTTGACTCCAATACCTGAAGGTTTGGATTCAGACAATCTTTTCGACTGACTTTTCTTTTCTTTGCTGATATACTGATTTCAGTTTCAACTACAGCTGTTGCTCGAAGGAGGAAGATTAAGGAAGCTCCTGCCCAAAAGGATTCTGGGACATCTAAAAGCAACAAACCAAGTGAGAGTGACTCCATCGTCACTGACAAAAAGCCCACGGTACATACCCATCTCATATTCTTAATCTTGTACAATCTGTGAGTAGTACTCATCTTACTTATCATCTATTTTCCAGAGCTCGAAACCCCCAACAGGTTCGAAGCGGAAAGTTTCTTCGACAGCTGCCTCAGATGACGAAGATAAATCCCCTCCTCGTACTAGACAAGGACACAGGAAGAAACAAAAAGCTGTTACCCCTTCAAGAAAAGGGAAAGGGATAAGTCCCTCTAAAGCTGCTTCTCCTGGCGATAAGGCATCCTCTGAAGAGTCTCCTTTGAAAGCTGCTAGTAATGCTTTCGTTGTAGAAAGTCATAATTCAAGTCCAGACAATATCCCAACCAAGGTATTTGGGTTTCACCCCACATATTATCTTGTGATTTTAACTAAATAATTGAACTGACATTTTACCTTGTTATTGCAGGATGATGCTGGCACTGCCACTTCAGGTTTTAAGGATCATGGCCTTACCATTAATGTTGACAAACTTTACGGTAATCGCCAAACTTTAACTTTCGTCAATAAACCCCTCAAAGGCTTATCTTTATGACTAACTCTGCTTCGTTTAATACAGATACCTCTCAAAACAAAACTCATGTTCTCTCGCCAGTCTTCGAAGATGCTAGGCCAATCGCCACCATATTGCCTAATAAACCAGTCGAAGAAAGCCAATCCACTGACGAATCCCCACCTACTCACCAAGACAAAAATTTGGAAGAAGATCACCCATTCTCAGGCAGCGACAATGTGAACCTACAACCACATGACAGCGAAGATACTGCATCGGAGCAAGATGCTATGGAGGAGACTTCTAAACCAGAAAAACAAGATCCTCAAGGAACTTCGACTCTTGATACAGAAGCCATTCCTGGGACAACTTCGACGCTTGCCCCTGCGAAGCCTACTCCTTCGGAGCTGGAACAACTTAAGCAAACTGATCCTCTTAGTTTCCTAAAGGCTATTATGAATGTGAATACTTCTTCGCCTTCGGAACTTGATGTCTCTCCAGCTGTGACTGTAGAATCTAGTGACAAGGAAGATATTCCTAGCCTCCTTCGACAAATAAAAGAGAGATTCTTTGGGGTCAATCTTGTGGATGTTCTCAGCCGGGAACCTATTAAGAGTCACAACTTAAATCAACTTTTAAAGAAAGTAGATTTGCTTCAAGTCTCCACAGAAGTTTCAGAGGTAATTGTTCTGCTAGGTTCTCTAATTGATCAACTCCAGGCCAACATTCTTCGAAAGCAAAATGTCGAAAAAGAGCTATCTGAGACAATGGCCTCTCATGACTCTTCATGGAATTCTGCTGTGGATGCAACGAAACAAGGTGAGGCCCTCAAGCTTAAGCATTCAGAAAATCAGAAGGCTTTTGATGATTATGAGAAGAACATCAACTCCTGGAAACAAGAGATAAAGGTACTCGAGGACAAGATAAAGGAAGCTGAACGTTGTCAGGCAGCCATACAAAAATCCAACCAACAGGATTTGCTCGAAGTGGTGCAGTCGGGGATTAAACATTTCGAGACTGCACAGAAATTAGTGCCAGAGATCGAAAGATTGAAGAAACAACGGGCACTAATTGAGCTTCGTATGTCTTCGTGGGAAACTCAATACTTGAAGATCAAAAACAATCTCCCTGAGGATTTTAACTAGCTGTTTCCAATCCTGTAACTTGTTGCATTTTCGTTTTGTAATCGAAGCTTTTGTAGAAACATCTATTTGTATGCTTGACTTCTATTTTCTTCGTTCATATCTACAATGTTCGCCAGCACTATTTTAGCGAATCTTTCAATTTCTGCCAAAATATATCTTTAGATTTTCTACAGTGCTTTTATTTAATGCAACGTATAGACCCTGAACATCCTTCGCAGCATCCTTGCCTCTAGACTTGACGTTTCCACTTCTCTAGCCATAATCATTATTGAACAGTGACGTCACTTTCTTCAAAACGTCAATTTAAGACGTGCGTGCATCAGTTTCATGATTACTTCTCAACTTCCAAGGGCGGGAAACGGCGGAAGCCATAACTTCTCTCTTTGGAAAACCAAACGCAGTCCAATCAATCATTAACAATTTAAAACCACCCTTCAGTATCCCCAGTCTATATAAAGGGTCTAATATTGCCTTCATTTCTTCATTCATGCGCTTTCTCTCCAAACCAAACACAGAAAAAGAAAACACACAACTTCTTTCTCAAAAACCTTTCTTTTCCTTGCAATGGCTGAACCTCTTTCCTTTAATAACATCAAAGCCCTCATCAAGAACGAGTTCAGACTCTCTGAGGATGAACTTGTTCGTAACTTCATCAACATCGAAACCCTCTTTGTCAATCAAGAACTGGACTTCTATTTTGAAGAAGTCCTGGAGGGTGCTATCTACCCCAACATGGTGGCAGAATTCTGGATGAATGCGTCTTTACGCATAGATCCTGAAGGTAGGACCACCATTGATTCTGATATTCGACATGCTCGTCTTAGCATCACTCCCACCACCATTGCCAACCTAATGAGATGCAAAAACTCTGGGGAAACTTTTGATGACAACAGTTTCAACATGACTACTCATCTCATGTTGAGAACTCTTATGGACAACGACCGCTTTAGTGCCAAAGTTATCAGGATCTGGCACCAGATGCTCGTGGGAAACTTTCAACCTCGGAGGATTGATGAAAACAACATCATGGTTGAAGACTTGGAGTTTATCCTCTGTGGTCTTCGAGGGAAGAAAATTAACATTCCTTTGATGATCTTTAAAGGACTTGTTAAGGCTGTCTCTATTGGTGTCAACCGTCAAGGGAGTGTGACCTGTCTTCCATACGGGAGACTCCTCAGTTACATTTTCCTTAGGAAAGGTGTAGTGAAGAGGATGCGCAATTCTGGAGCCATGGATATGTTCGAAGCTGAACCCTCGCCTGTGCTGTCCTTGGAAGGTTTAGACCAAAGGATTAACTAGCAAGTATTTACCTTAGGTTTTTTATGCTTTCTTTTTCTTTTGTAATCTCAGATCCTGTTCTTTGGATCCTTTTGTAATGCACGTACTCCTATGTTTTGAATGAAAAATATTTTGGTGTCTCTTTAGACTCTTTTCCTTCCATTTAACAATCTATTCTGATTGTAAAGCCATTTTGATCAATGTGACATATATGTTTTGACACATGCCTGACCATTTTGGCTTTCGTAGTACCCTGAGTATCTACGTTTTTGCAATCTTTACTTCGTACATACTTGGTTTATATCTCTTCAAATATTTCCCGTTTACTCTTAAGATCCTACGATCTTCTGCTAACTCTTCAATTTCGTAAGCATTGTTCGAAAATACTTTTAAGATTCGAAAGGGTCCTTCCCAATGTGGGGACCATTTACCAAGTGCCTGATTCTTTCGATCTATAGGTAAAATAACTTTCCAAACTAAGTCATTATTAACAAAAGTTTTACCTTTCACCTTTTTGTTGTATGCTCTGGACACTCTTTCCTTTTGCCTTTTTATCATTTCCAGTGCTCGAAGTCTGTCTTCGTCCAAATCTACTAACTCATTCATCATTAACTCCCAGTACACGTTGGGAGGAATGTCTGCTTGTCTTTGTATTCTTACCGATTGCAAATATATCTCAATTGGGAGTACTGCATCATGTCCAAACGTCAACTGGAAAGGAGTTGTATTTGTAGCTTCTTTTGGAGATGTTCGACAAGCCCAGAGTGCTTGATCTAAAGTCTTATGCCAGTTCTTGGGTTTCTTTCCCACATGTTTCTTAATAAGGCCAATTATTATTTTGTTTGCTGCTTCAACCTGTCCATTTGCTTGAGCGTAGTAAGGTGTAGAAGTAAATAACTTGAAACCTATTTCTCTGGCAAAGTCTTGCATTTTTCGTCCAGTAAAGACTGATCCCTGATCGGTTGTTATACTTTCTGGGATTCCAAACCTATATATAATATGTTTCTGAATAAACTCAATCACAGCCTCTTGATCCACATTTGCCAGTGGTATTGCTTCGACCCATTTTGTGAAATAGTCTATTCCTACCAAAATGTACCTTTGACCTTTAGATGACTTGGGGTGAATTTCTCCAATCAAATCTAATGCCCATCCCCTAAAAGGCCACGGTTTTACTATCGTACTTAATTCGTTTGCTGGAGCGTGTTGGATACCTGCATGTTCTTGGCACTCTTGGCACCCTTTCGCAAACTCTATGCAATCTTTTAACATCGAAGGCCAATACATCCCATAACGAAACAAGAGCCATTTCATTTTGTGCCCTGCTTGATGTGCACCACATGCCCCACTATGTACGTTCGACAGAGCCAAGTATGCTTCTGCTTCACCCAAGCATTTCAACAATACCCCTTCAGGAGTTTTCTTGAACAATTCATTTCCCATCAGGAAATATGATAAGGCTCTATACTTGATTTTCCTGTCTGTATCCGTCGAAGGATTTTTCAGATAGTTAATAATTGGACTCCTCCAATCTGTGTCTGCCAACGAGTCTATATTTAGTACTTCGAATTCTTCTTTGTTGGCATAACCCAATTGTGAGTTCTCTAGATCACTTGGAGAAAGTTTAGTAGACATTGCTCTTCCTCTTACTTCAATCAATTCCTCCAACTTTTCTTTTGATACTTTATATCCTGAAGCTAATTGTGCCAAGTCGTTTGCTTCCTGGTTATTCACCCTTGATACGTGTTTTAATTCCACATATTCGAATCTCTTGAGTAGCCTATTTGCAATGACAAAATACATGATCAAATTCTCTTTGATACACTTGTACTCCTTTGTCAATTGTTTGATGACCAATTCGGAGTCTCCTTTAATTTCGACTCTGGTTGCCCCCAATTCTAACAAAGCCTCAAGTCCAGCAATTAATGCTTCGTATTCAGCTTCATTGTTGGAGCATAATGGACCTTCGATTTTATACTTGAGCTTTGTTGGAATTCCATCAGGAGAAATTATCAACATTCCAACTCCAGTACCCTCTCTATGTGTTGAACCATCGAAGTATAACTTCCAAGGTTTTAAGTCCACATAATGCTGATGATTCTCAACCACCGCATGGTCGACAATGAAGTCTGACACAATTTGACCTTTCATTGCCTTGAGAGGCTGAAATATTAATGAATATTCAGTAAGGGCCAAAGCCCACTTGCCAATTCGACTATGTAGTATTGGCTTAGATAACATATGTTTAATAACATCACAATGAGATGAAACGTAAACATCAACTGGCTTTATATAATACTTAAGTTTGATACAGGAGAAATACAAGCAAAGGCAGAGCTTTTCTATATCAGTATATCTAGTCTCTGCATCATTGAGTACTCTACTTAAGTAATAAATGGCTCTTTCGATGCCATTCTCATCTTCTTGTGCCAGCATGCTGCCTATTGTTTTATCTGACGCTGAAATGTATAGGCGCATGTGCTTCTTCCCATTTGGGGGAGACAGAATTGGTGGACAAGTCAAGTATTGCTTTATCTGATCGAAAGCTTCTTGATGTTCAGCACGCCATTCAAATTTTCCTTGCTTAAGCCGTAGTAGAGGTGAGAAAGCTTGCGTGCGTCCACTCAAGTTAGAGATAAATCTCCTTAAGAAATTTATCTTACCCAATAATGATTGTAGTTCTTTCTTCGTGGATGGAGACTTGGTTTCCATAATGGCTTTTGTCTTGTTCTGGTTAATTTCTATCCCTTTTTTGTGGACTACGAAACCCAAGAAATCACCTGCCTGCACAAAGAAAGCACATTTGAGGGGGTTCATCTTCAAGCCATATTTCCTCATTCTTTCGAATGATTGGCTCAGATGATCGAGATGACTCATACCCGAGGTAGATTTTACCACAATGTCATCTATATATACTTGCATGAATGTTTCTATAAAGTCATGAAATATAGAATTCATTGCTCTTTGATAAGTTGCCCCAGCGTTTTTCAAACCAAAAGGCATCACAACCCATTCGTAAGTGCCTATTGCCCCTGGGCAACGAAATGCTGTTTTGGATACATCATCTTCTGCTATAAAGATTTGATTGTATCCCGAATATCCATCCAACATGCTCAAATACTCAAAACCTGCGGCTGAGTCTACTAGCATTTCTGCTACAGGCATGGGATACTCGTCTTTAGGAGTAGCTGCATTAAGGTCACGAAAGTCTATGCATACTCTTAATGAGCCATTCTTTTTAATTACAGGTACTATATTAGCAATCCATTCAACATACCTTGTAGTTTGGATAAATTTGCAACGCAAGAGCCTTTCGACCTCTGCTTTAATCTTCGAGTGAATCTCTGGCGCGAATCTTCTGGGAGTTTGCTTTATAGGCTTCTTCCCTTCTTTTATTGGTAATTTTAATTCGACTAAGTCTCTTCCTAGACCAGGCATCTCATCATAATCCCAAGCAAAACAATCTCTGTTTTCTTTCAGCATTTTGATGACCGTTGCTTTTAATTCTGGTTCTAGTTTCGCGCTGATATATGTTATCCTTTTTTGATCATTGTCTCCAAGATTTACTTCTTCAAGTGGATCTTGGGCCAACATCTTTATGTTCGACGCCATTGGGTCTTTTTCGAATCCCAAAGGTTCCTCGTCGTATATTGCATCTAACCTTTGATTTGGTTCTTCTCTTATGATCTCTTCGTCTGGAGCCGTGTCTTCAGAGAGTTCGAAACTCGTACGTATCTCCAATTCTGTTATTCCTTCTTTGGTTAGAACTGCATCTATCTTTGTATTTGATAGTTCGGCTTCGAGAGCCGCCTTCCTTTTGTTCTCGGCCACATAGGCCGAAATCTTTTCGAAGAACGAAGACTCAGACATGATTAATGTCATCGTCCCAGCCTGTTGGCCGTACTGTTGGATAATTCTCCAATGGTGCTGTATCTGCTGGACCATCCATGATCTCTCTATCCCATTGGAATCCATTTGGGTGTAAAGTTAAATAGTACAATGCATTTTTATTTGGGGTATACATCTCTTCTGCAGCATGACAAGGGCCTATGTTTGCCAGGTTCCTATCGAAGTTGGTTTTATTCACCTGGTTGACTTCAGCCATATAGTAACTCTGATCACCTTCGATATTCTCCACTATACCATCTTCCCTCCAAATTGTCACCCTCTGATGCATTGTTGAGGGCACAGCTGCTACCCCATGAATCCATTCCCTACCAAGCAAAAGGTTGTAGTTTGCTTTTGCTGGTATAACCATGAACATAGTTGGCCTGGTAACTGAGCCTACTGTCAAATTGACCTGAACGACTCCCAGTGTTTGTCCTATTTTGCCTTCGTAGTTAGATAAAACCATGTTATGTGGCCTTATATCCGTATCGAACATACCAATTCTCTTTAGCATGTATTGAGGCATTAGGTTCACTGCTGCTCCCCCATCAACTAGGACTTTATTAATGCCAACATTCTCAATCTTAGCCCTGATATAGAGTGGCTTCAAATGATTTCGCATACCCTCATCAGGCCTTTCGAAGAAAGCATTCTGTTCTTCAACTGCACCATTATTCAGCACATAGTAACACACAGGTCTGTGTTTTGCCATTTCTTCGATATCAGCCTCTTCACAGTCTTCCACTTCAGTTTCCTGATTAAACTCGTGAGGGAGTACGGATACAACATTGCAATTCAAGTTTATAGATGACACTCCATCAGAATCAAAATCATTTGTCATTCTATCCTCTTCTTTCCAGGAATTTGAACGCATCTTTTCTTCTTCATCCAAGAGTTTTTCAGCTTCGAATAATCTGCGTTCCACCGGAGGTTTGTTTGACTTTGCCCCCTGGTGTGGGACTTGGTTGCTACTAGATTCTCCAGTTTCTCTTGGCCTGTATTCCTTCTGAGCCTTTTTTATTCTCTGATGCCTTCTCCACTGGGACCGAGACATAGGATTTTTTCCTTTATAATTCTCCAATCGATACGCCTCTCGATTTGGTCTTTGAAATTGTTTCCTATATGCCATTGCAGTTCTCCCTCCTTGGTCCCAACTTCGCCATTTGTTGGTTCTTGCATCAGCTTGCACCCACCTATCCCTGGGTGCATCTGCGGGGATTTTGAATGTTACCCTTCGAGCTCTGGGGTGTGGGCTATCAGGCCTCTTTGTTGGAGTCCATATGTCGAAACCGTACAGGTTAGGACGCAACCCCTGAGTTTCTCGACTCATGTAGCAGTACACACGTTCGAATGATCGTGCTAGCATTTCATCATAGACTGCCCCACATCTGGGGCACAGAGCAACTTCAGTGTTTCCTTTGTGGCATCTGACCAAAAATCCTACTAAGCTTTCCTCCATCCTTGGGTACAGTTGTAGTAGGGGATTTGGCTCTCTTCCTGGGTGTTCCCATCTTTCACGTCGAGCCCTTTCGAAGTTGGCTTCGACCCTTCGATTCAGCATGATCGAACACCTTGGACACATCCATTGTTTACCACCATTTCTCTCATGGCAATTCCAGAGGTAGTCTTTGAGGCTCTCAGTTTTTGGAGGAACTTCGATGCCCCCATTTTGCCTCGTCAGCCATGTCTCTAGTTCGCCAAACTCAGACACTGGGCGTCTGGCGCTGACCATGTTAACCACTGCTGGAGGAACTTCAGAGATTTGGATTTTCTGGAGTTTCATCCTGAGGTCTTCAGTGGCCTCACTGTTTTCTTCCTTCGATGCTTCAGTTATCTCTGTCTTGGAAGATTCTTCAACATCAGTATTGAAGACTATGTCACCATTTAGGCTTTCAGTAGCCTGCTTTCCATTGAACATTGTTTTAGTTTCCACAACTTCGACTTCAGATGCCTCCACCATGTTGATATCTTCTACCTCACAGAGGCTAGCGTCAGCAATGTTCAGGGGATTGGTATCGACCCTCATGTGACTCTTGGTCTTGTCAGCAAACTTCAACCTTCCATCATTGATAGCATTTTGAATTAGATCCCTGAAAAGAAAACATTGAGAAGTTTTATGGCCTAAAAAACCATGATATTTACAAAAACCTCTTTTCTTCCGTTGTTCCAACGGAGGAATTTTGGAATTTGGAGGTAGTATCATTTGGCCATCTTTTACCAGTAAATCAAATATTTCATCACACTTGGTAACGTCGAATGTATAAGTTTTCTTAGGGAACCTATCATTCTTATCGTTTTCTACTGGGTTTTTTCCATTTGCAGGATTTAGCAATTTGCAGGCATAAGGTGGCGCCTCTTTCAACTCAGCCAAGTCTATTTCGACTTCTTCAGGGCTATATGAGTCATTGAAAGACTCATCATCAGCGTCCTCGGCTTCGACGTACGCTACCCTTTCCTTCTTATAACTTTTATTTGCCCTAACTTTTTCTGCCTTCAGACGTTCGACCTGTCGAACCCTGTCTGCTAATTGGGCCATGTCCCTAAGGTATTGGGTATCTAGTTTCTTTCTTATTGAATAATCTAGACCACCCGCAGCCATCTCGACAAGTTCATGCTCTGGGACTGTTGTAAAACACCTTGATTTCAACAGACGGAACCTATTCAAGTAGTCATCAATTGTTTCTGTGAATTTTCTCTTAATACTGGCCAATTCTTTCAAACTTATCTTAGTTTGGCCCATATAGAATTGCTCATGGAACAGCCTTTCTAAGTATGCCCACGCATCTATCGAATTTGGTGGCAAAGTAGTAAACCAAATGAAGGCATTCTTTGTCAGCGAACTAGGGAAATATTTGATCCTTAAATCCTCGTTTCCCGCTAAGTCTCCTGCTTCTGTCAAATATCTAGCAATATGTTCCACCGTTGACTCATTAGTTTCGCCTGAAAATTTTGTAAATTTGGGTACCTTAGTGCCCCTAGGCAATTCTGTCTGCATGATATAATCTGATATAGGGGATGTATAATTTGGACGTCTAAGTCCAGTACTAAGGCCATTATTGGCCATAACCCTTTCTATCATGGCAGTTAAGTTATTTTCTGTAGCCAGATTTTCTCTTCTGACTCTTTGGACAACCTCATCTGGGTGTTCGTTCCTACCCACAACCCTTAATCTGGGTCGCTCTTCCTCCGTTTCCTGTCGAACGGGGACGGTTCTTTGATTTGAAGCCTCTAAGTTAATTACTGGAGTTCCTTCGATCGTCTCTGTTCTTCGTGAGGGGCCTACATCCCTAGTGGCTGTCCTAGATAACGGAACTATATCTTGTACACGTTCCATAATGGGCCTCTCTTCTTGATTCGAAGGCTGTTTGTCTTTCCTTCTAGGTGGTGTTACTCCCATGAACTCTGCCATTCGATTCATTTGAGATGATATCTTTTGGAAAGTCTCCACGTTTTCCCTATTTGTAGTAGCAATATTTGTCACTAGTGGGTTTAAAATTGAAGTCAATTCTCTGGCCAAAGCCCCTAGCATATCATGGTTGCTTGCATCCATTTCTTGTCGAAATGCTGCTTGGTTATTTGTGGTAAAGTGGGGCATCTGGGTAGAAAAACTAGTGTTGTGTGCACTTCGACCCACTGAACTAACATTCGGTGAAAATGTCGCATTGTTAGTTGGGGCATATATAGGTCCTGCCCCTCGTACGCCTGTTCCATATTGGTATGGCATTCCATATGGATTATTTGGTCTCCATTCGAAAGCAGAATTCGTGCCTTGACCAAACAAATTGTTTGCAGCATTTGTCGAGGAAAACGGTACGTCCTCTGCACTTGTGGATGAGGGTGCGGTTGTCGACACTGAAACTGGAATAGTCCCTGAGGGCCCTGTATTATTTTCAAGCATAGCCTGGGAATTATCTGCAGGTCTCGATCCATTTGGACCCGTTGTATCCCGTGTTCCTTGAGTGGAAGTCGAATTTGCCGCTCCTGATCCTGAACCTTGTGGGGGATCTTGATCACCCCCTGCACTGGCCGTAACGACCATTTTCTTGTTGTACCTTCGTTTGGGAATCGGTTGTGCACTGTTCGTTAATTTACCGTTCCTAAGGTTCATACAATGTCTTGATATTGTCTAGACAAAAATAAAGCAATTGATTAAAACAACCCGCTTGACACTGTCCCACTGGGCGTGCCAATTTGTTTACGGTGATTTCCGGTAAACAACCGCTAGTCTTCCAAACTATAATAAATATGATTTGGTTACTCGCAGGATCGACTAGATTGATCCTAGGACACATAGTCAAAAAGATTATTATCAATGTTCATTTGAACCATATTCATGATTCGTCTTCTTCAATAAGCGTTGTTCGATTAAAGAACAAGTAATCTTGATAATCACTTTGTTATATGTAAGTATGATTTCAATGAAAAGATAAGTAACATAACATATGAAACTAAAAGGACTGTTAAAACGTAAAGAATCTTAGAATGCAGAAACGTTAAAGACTTTGAAAATAAATGACATGAAAGTAATTCGAAAGTAAATGACATTACAGTAAAGATACAGAAATGTAAATGGCAAGAAGTAAATGGAATGCAGTAATTCTGAAAGATATTTGAAAACGAAAGATAATACACATGTATTAAAGTGGTGGTGTCATACGTACATTTTCTCAGCGAACTCTTTCTCTTAACACTTGATACTTGAGTAAATATGTGTGTGATTTGTACAAAATGAACACACAGAATCCTAACATTAAGACTCCTATTTATACTAGTTTCGACCTTAACGGTCCTACACTAATCTGCTGCCACGTCTCTCATAAGAACTTCCAGCGACACCATCTGTTACTTGGACAGTTACAAAACCGTCTTCGAATTTCAAATCTTCCCGCCTGAGTCCGTCTTCGACGCGTGGCAGTGTATTAAAAACACTACGAAAACACGCTAAGTAGTAATACTTGAATATATTTTATAAATTTTGTCTAAGTCCCCGAAGACACATACTTTCACTAGCTTTCAGTATTCATTATCTTCATAACGAACTTAGAAATCTTTATTCTCGAAGCATGGCCATCAGTAGCCATCTTTTATTTTTAAGGGATGGCCATCAATAACCATCTTTCCTTCGATTTTCCACTTCTTCGAAGGACAAATATTACAAGACGAAATCTTCAGCTAACAGTATTACACTATCTATTATACCGTCGTTTAACTAGTAAGATAATATTATGTGTGTTTATTGCTAGTTAAATATTTATTTTTCTATGCATTAAATCCCTTTCAATCTTATTATTGACGGTAATTTTGTTCGCGTACAGTGTATTTTAGTTATTTATTATATTTGTGTTTTTCTAACAAATCATGTAAATAATTTCTCACCATTAACACAACAAAAAACAAAAAGAAAAAATTGACTTTAACTGTTACGTTAATACCCGGACAGCTAGTTACCAGTCAAACCCGCTATCAGCGCAATTCTCCGTGTTTGTACCATCAGTCAAATCAATTTTTCGCACTTCAAATTTCCAAGATTTTGTTCTAGAAGTCTTCTGATAATCACGTGATCAACAGAGACTCAACACTGCACAAAAATCAGGTACGCCTAACTGTCTCCTACACAAACAGTCCCTAACTAGGGTTTTTGTTTTTTTTCCAGGAGAACAAGTTTTTGAGACCTCAAATGGATTTCATGGATCTCCATATGTCTCAAAGTACCACCAGAAAAATTTTCAAACTTCGATTCGCTCGGACGCACAGTCAACAACTCAAACAGTCAACAGACGACCAGTTTGACCAAAAAGTCAACAGACAGTCAAAAATGCAATTTTTTGTCAACATCCATATTTTGTCAAAAGATTCATCATGTGATCAATGGTTGATCATAATTCATCAAGAAAAGTTCAGAAATCGACAAAACTCAAAATTGCAAAATTAGAGTTTTTTACCTAAAAGTCAACTGAACTTTGACCGACCATAACTCTCTCATAATTTGTCAGAAAAATTCCAACCAAAGCTCATTCTCAAGGAAATTCAGTTCTCTACAACTTTGATGTTGGGACCAAGGTCAAGAAATGCTTCCGCCTAAGAGATATAAGCCAAAACATTACAGGTCATTTTCAAAGTCAACAAAAAGCAGTTATTTGTCAAAGCCCATATCATCAAGTTAACTTCTCCAAATGCAAAAACACTTCCAAAGTGGCTTGTAGAGGACATCTTGGGCTTTCCAAAAAGTACAAGAACACTTTCATTGGATCAAAATTGAGGGATATATGCCTTGATGAAGTTGACCTTTTTTAGGAAAATGCATAAAACAAGTAATGACCAAAATTTGATTTTTTTTCAAAAAGGACAATTCTTTTGTGATTCAATCTTGATTCCCATATGTCTAAAGGGCATCCACGACCTATCCATGATTCATGACATTTTTATTTCATTTTAATTAAATTTTATTCATTTAAAGTTTAATTAAAGTGAGATAATTCAAAAATATTATCAAAGATGCTTATGGTTGCCAATCAAGACCAATTCAAGATGCTTAAAGATATTATTGCAAGATTGAAGAGAATAACACTTGAGTGTTTTAACCATGGTTAAAGAAATGCACTCATTGAAAGAATATTCCATTCTTTTTCCACAAAATTAATCATGACAATTCCAACTTGCAAGGCTTCCATATCAAATCATTTGCCTATAAATAGAACTTCATTTTCTTCATTCAAGAAGAGGAAAAAAAGGGGGAGGAACACAAAGAACAACAACAATCACCACAAAGTCATAGCTTAAGTTTATATATTTGCAAAAGTTTCAAGAAACTTGTAAAAATCAAGGCTCATTCAAATAGCCACTTTCAATCAATTTCAATCACTCTATTCCACTCTTGGGACATCATAGAGTAAGTACAATGTAATTTTTAATATGTAGTAGTGTTAGGAGTTCATGAATTAAAAACTCCATATTTATGCATATTTTCAATTTCTCAAAAAATGTTTTAATTTTAGTTTTAAGTTGATAAAATGTTTATTTAATTTTTAACATAAAAATATTTTATTTCTTTTCATAATTAATTTATTTTGCTTAATTAATTAGTAATTATGTAAATATTGCTTTTTTTAATTATTTTCAACCAATCAAAAAACTCCAAAAATATTTTCCTTTTAGATTTAGGTTTATATTTTTTATAATCTAATTTTTGACATATAAAATAATATTTTTCTTGTTAAGTTTAATTATTTGTATAATTATTTGTTTAATTAGCTTGTTAATTAACTTAAAATCAATTCCAGAAAATCACAAAAAGAATGAACTAAGTTTAATTTGTTTTATATTTATTTTTGTATATTATTTGATATTATTTCTTATATTTTTCTTTGTCCCGAATGTCATACCCTAATTTTTGACCCCCCTGAGATGACATATCTTCAGGATTTTCATCAAGTCAAAGTAAGTACCCAGGGCAGTCTGGCATTCAATCGAGGGTGTTCAAAGACAAGAAAACTCAGGCAAAGGATCAATCAATAGAGGGATTAGTCTCTAATACAATCATAAGACTCAAAAGCTTCATTATTTCACCTATGATTGATTAGACACCCAGTCATCTAAGTACAGAATTACTCAGATCAACAGACTAGGGTTTGGAGCCTATCAAGGACTAAAATCAGGGATCACCTTTGGGAAACCCTAAAAAGCCCCAGGGAACCATTCAAAGACATCAATCATCTTCAAATAACTCATATGACAAGATCCACTGGACATTACACCTCAGTTCAAAGTCTACAGTCATCATTGTCCTCTGGTCGACAATTAGGGTTTTTGACCTAATTCACCAAGATAGTTGACTTTTAATCAGGGCATGGATCCAAAACTCAAGACATGATTCAAGAGTCTCTACTACCTCAATATAATCCATTTACATCATTCATTTGAGGAGAAGATCTTGATTCTACACAAAAGTCCAAAATCTCACCTTACCAGGAAAAAGTCAACTGTATGGGATCACCATTGACTTTTGAGATTTTTGGTCAAACCATGACTTTTAAGGATCAATATCATCAATATATGGATAATGAAGTCATTTGACCAAAGAAATTCAAAGAAATTCATCAAGGAGCAAAAAGTCGGGAATTAGGGTTTTTTAAGGCATGATGAGAACTCAAAATTTCACCTACACAACTCAAAAAACTTCCAACATGAAAGTTGTAGATCTTGCAAAATAAAACAACATCTTACAAAGGAACTTTTTTCAAAAGATCAATCATTTAAGAGTTTTGGAAATTTTGGAGTTTTAGGTCATAAACACTTAGAAATTTTTCTAAGTGTTTTAACCTAGTTTTCTTCCAACTTTGGCCTCATTTTTCACAAATTTGCCAAAGGATTCTGAAGAAACTCCAAACTAATGATTTGAAGTAGATGTTTAGGGCTTTCCAAATTGTGTTCAACCTTCTCCAAATTCAATTGGAGCTAGGAGTTATGCTTGTTCAAAGTTGGCCTCATGAAGTAAAATTATAGGTCATGTACAATTTGAAACTTTGCAATTTTGTGCATTTTGCTTCACTAAGTGATGCTACACGACCTCTAATGCATCTGAAACCATACCATACATCAATTTCCATCATTGCATAAGGATTAGAGAAGATTCCCAAAAACAAAGGCATGTGATTATGTAATGATTGCATTTTTGAATTTATGACAAATTGGTGATTCATCAAAGGAATCTTCTCCCAACCAATTGGAGCTCATTTCTGCAGCCATTTGGTCCCCTAAGATCAAGCAAAACCGATGGCTAGGGAGTGGTATCAAAGAGCTCATCATTGCACTTGGAATATTCTTTGAATTCCTTCATGGCTAAGAAACCAAACTCACTACACTAAGCAAGCTTACTATGATCAATTGCTCTGAACCAATTGCCTATAAATAGAGGCCTCTTTCTCATTCAGAAACCACACCAAAGCAACAAAATTCTTGCTTTCTCTCTTCTTTCTTCATACTTAAGGTTTTCAAAGGTTCTTTGGCAAGAAGACTCGGATTCTTCAAACCAAAGCTCTTCCTTTGGAATTAAGTATTCAAACACATTAGGGAAGTCATTTAGAGGTGATCCAGACCTCTGAAACACTTCTGTAAGTGAAGAATCATCATCTTCACCTCTCACTTGGAGCTGTTGCAGTTGGAGGTCCATAGAGTAATTCAGGAGGTTTCAAGCCAAGCCAATCATCCAGGCACACTCCTCAGGTCATAGTGAAGCTAACCAGATGGCTGCAGCTCGTCTGTAACTCCAAATTCAACAACCTCCATGTCTACTTGAAGCTCAAATCGAAGGAGGTCCATAGAGCAATTCAGGAGGATTCAAGCTCCAATAAGCATTCAGTTAGCATCATTGAGTCTCAAGGAAGCTATTGAGATCATTCATTCAAGTCCAGGTGTTCTCCATCACCCTCACGACCTCCATTTTCAGAGGTAAGTCTCTGAACCTCACCTCTTTAATTTAAGCACTCTTTGAGTTAAAGCTCGATTCTATCTTGTTTAGCATCATCAGAGGATTGAAAACCCTCTATCATCTTTCATTTATTCATCTTGTTTGTCATTTAATTTCAAATTTAGGGTTCATGTGTTCTTAGAGTTTTCTGAGAAATTAGGTAGCTATAGTTCATATAAATAAATGTTAGTTACATATCTGGATTCGTGAGGAAATTTAGAACAAGATTGATGTTTACATCATGTCATTTAGTTGAGAAACCAGAGAGTTAGGATTTTGAAAATTCTTGAGCTCGAGGAAGAAGATGACTATGGCCATGGCGCGCAAAATTTAAATCTGGGGCCAAAGTTTATTTTATTTTGAATGGAAGTTGTTTTATAAACGACTAAATCGTTACAGCCCAGTGGTAAAGAGTGTTTGTGTGTTGCGCGTGTCCAAAGTCTGGGGTTCGAATCCCCCTCGCCCCAGACTTTTTGATTCTTTTATTTTTCAATGATTTATCACTTGTTTTGAAACATAACCAATTGAGTGAGAGTTATTATCACCAAGCGCGCGTTGGCTCAGTGGTGTTGTTTTGGGCTGGTGACTTCAAGGGCGTGGGTTCAAATCCTCCAAGGGCCAAAAACTATTTTTTAACACATAATTTCTTTTATTTTCTTCACAACTTCACATGAATAATTCACCTATCAAATTAAATCATTTTCACTTCATTTTTCACACACTTGTCATTTAATATATCTATTTTGTAAATAATAAAAAAAATCATAAAAATATTATTTATTTCATGTGTTTTAATTAGGTTTAAAATAGTATGTTTTAAGTGTTTTCTTAAATACTTTAAATGTATATATTCACTTTGTTTTAACCTAATCATTTTGTAAATAAGTTCATGATAAAACCCTAATTGTTTAGGTCTTAATTAGTTAAAAATCTTTATTTTTACCTTAATTAAGTTGACTTTTGTCAATTTTCAAAACTGTTTTCAATCTCCGAATAAATCAAATGATTAGGGTTTTCAAACAACAAAACCTTGTATCATTCCAAATCATTTTCAAATTGCTTTTACACCAGTACTGTAAAGTACTGGGCCTCTAATAGAGTGTAAGTCCCAAACACCTTCTCTTCTTAGCTTGTTTTCAAAACTGTATTTTCAAAATCTTCTTTCTGTTTTCAAAACATTCTTCTGGTATTTGAAGGGCATTATTCCCGGTGAAACTCTTCAGATACCTATGTGACCTTTGTCCATCTTCACTTCTTCTGTTTTCAAAAACCATTAACTGTTTATTATATATATTCAACTGTTATCAACAAAACAACAAAAATACTGTTGAGGCTCTGTACATACTTCTTCAAAGGCCTCCACTCCATCCAGGTTAGGCTTTACAAGCTTTCAATTTACAGTCTTTATTTAAATTACTGTCAAATATAAACTGTGCATATATTAGTTTAGAACTACGTTTGAGTATAAACCTTAGGACAGTTAAACTATATATATATTATAGGAATATGACCTAGGATTGAGAATGTCTTCCCGGTGAAGGCTCTTTCCTAATTAGAGATCTGTAGTTCAAACCACCAAGATGAATTATTCCCGGTGAAACATCTTGGCAAAAACCTTAGAATCCAAAAATAATAGGACACATCCACCCAAAGAGGAATTATTCCCGGTGAAACCTCTTACCCATTTGCTTAGAGCCAAAATAAGTTCAAAACCACATAGCTTTCTCTTGTGCTATAACAAGGACCCTCGATTAGCCTCCTCTTGGGCTTTGTACAAGGACCCACAAGCTTCTTAAAAGCATTTCCAGCTTCCTCTTGAGCTTGTATACAAGGACCCATCAGGTTTCTTATAAACATAGGAACAGGTCTTTAGTCACCTTTTAGCCTACCCTGGTGAGTTTCTTCCAATTTAAACCAGACTTTAAACAAGCTAAGTTTGTCTCAATTTTGCATTGAGTACACCTTTTGGAATGAGAGACATGGACAGTCTCTGTCACCCTTATCTTCATCAATCTTCCTTAGCAGAGTCTAGGATCCATATTTGCTTATCCTCAGCATGAGTCAGCCTTCATCTTGGGCTTTAAACAAGAAGTCTCCACTAGATAATCTTTCTGCTAATCATTTCAATAAAACCCCTGGAAAGGGTTAGCCTCCAAATCAATCCATCATTTCAATAAAACCCCTGGAAAGGGTTAGCCTCCAAATCAATCCATCATTTCAATAAAATCCCTGGAAAGGGTTAGCCTCCAAGGTCAATTAATAAAAATGTCAAAAAATAAAGATTCATTTCTCTTAGGAGATAATTTCCCCAAAAGAGTCAAAACCCCTGGAAAGGGTCAGCCTCCAAAAAACATGATAAAGTCAGTCTTTTACCAAATAATTTCTCCAGTTGAGTCAAAATCCCTGGAAAGGGTTAGCTTCCAAAGAAAAACAGTCTTTCAATAAATAAAATCTCCTCAGTAGAGTCAAAACCAACAAAAATAGTTAGCCTCAACCTTGGGCTTCATACAAGGCACCAAACAATAAAACTCCCCTGTCAAGAGTCAGCCTCAACCTTGGGCATTGTACAAGGCAGATAATAGAGTCTCCCCAGTGAGTTCTTCATCACTCAGTAGCCAAAACCTTGGGCTTTGTACAAGGCAGATAAACCATATTTTCATGTGTCAAAGATTCCTAACACCTAGGATCTTTTCCCCATAGAGTCATCCATACTCAGTTTATTTAAGAGTCTGCCACAACCTTGGGCTTTGTACAAGGCAGAAAATAATGTTTTCCCTAGCTAGAGTCAGCCACAACCTTGGGCTTTGTACAAGGCACACAAAATAGAGTCATTCATAGTCATTCATTCAATTATCCTCAGCAGTCAGCCACAACCTTGGGCTTTGTACAAGGCACACAAAATAGAGTCATTCATAGTCATTCATTCAATTATCCTCAGCAGTTAGCCACAACCTTGGGCTTTGTACAAGGCACACAAATAGAGTCTCCCTAAATAGAGTCAGCCTCAATTCTGGGCTTTGTACAGAACACAAAAATACCCTGTAATTAATCCCCAGTGGAGTCATCTCCCAGAGTCAATAATATTAATAAATCAATCAAAAAGCCTCAAGCTTGGGCCTCATACAAGCCAGCTAAAGTCAAATCTTTTATACAGTAGATAGACATAGCTTATCTCTATAGAGAGATATTTTTACTACTCTACCACATTCAAACAAACAAACATTTCAATTTCAATTTCAATCAAAGTCTCCCATTTAGGACTCTGAAAGACATGCTCTGGCACATCCCCAGACTTGTACACTTTCCCTAATTTGGACGAGCATCTTTCTTTCATTTAAGAGGCATCTGACTGGCATACTTGCACACACAAGTAAGGTCCCCCTCTTGAATGAAATGAATCCAGTTATTCTGTCACTCCTTTAAATGTTTGTGGTAGAATAGTACAAATACCTCTCTATAAAGATGATTTCATGTCTCTTTACTGTAAACAGAGATTTAATTCCAAGCTTCAACCTTGAGCTTCAAGCAAGGCACCAAAAACATTTAATTTCCCTAGTTAGTTCCCCGAACTACATTAAGCTCTGACTTCCACTAGGGATATGTAGGCATGAGGTTCACAAGGAATC